>NW_026706467.1:0-162351 GCF_029867415.1 Vicia villosa
AAGGGCATAGTGGTCATGAAGTCAAAACGCAGTCTCCCGCCCCAATGGTAAACTAAGGTTAATGATTTTTGTACCTGTAGAACGGGTTCTAGGGGTCTCAGAGTTTTTGCTCAACCTTAAAGATACGTTGATTGGTATCTATAAGAGAGTTTTTTCTGAGTGTAGTATCTGCGTGACAATTACTTCCGTAATCACCGCTCTACGTCCTAAAAAAGGCTTTAAGTGGGGTTAATGTGTTTCTAGGTCCTCCTGGTACAAATCAGTCTCGGAATGCAGTGGCGCAGTTAATCACAACCAGCCAGGCAAATCCCAAGAGTAGACTTGGAAGCCAAGATTAGAGGGCCTTCACCGGGAAGACATCCTCCATCCTATCTTATGTTGCACTCAAATCCGGGTATAGGATTTCTCACCACAAGGGGGAATCAAGCCCTTTCCCGATACAGAATAAACAAAATAAACAAATATATATGCAACAAACACATGATATGACACAGAGGTTAGGCAGGACCTCTCTTGTTTGAGGGGGAATTTGGCATCCCTAATTCCTCATTGGGGCTGGACCAGCAACAGGTCAACCATTGGTTTGGATGATAAACCAAGGTTTTTAACACTTATATCCCCAGCAGAGTCGCCATTTTTCTGTGGTGTCGTTTTCTTTACCTCCCCGTTTCACTTGGGAGGACGGCACGCTAGACCCTTCACGCGAAATTTGGAAGGAGAATGCGCCCGTGGTGGGATGAATTTTATTTCAGTTCTTCCTACGATATCACACGAACTTTCTTATTTGTCCTACGAGTAGGAAAGGGGAAAAAAGATCTCAACTAAACCCTAGGAGTTTGCTAAGTGTGGGGATTTACACCTAGACTAGAAATTCTGGAGTCCGGGAGGTCGGTTATACATAGGGAAGTGTTTAAACACCCTACATATCTGTAGTACTCTACAGGAACCTTCTCTGTGTCATTGTGTTTGTGTTTGCTGCTAATGATTGGGAAAGTTTCTCCTTTGTGTTAGGAGAGAGAATTGAATTGATTTGAAAAGACAGACAGATAGACAGACTGACTATTTTTGGTATTTTATTAGCTCGCTGAGATTCCTTGTGAACCTCATGCCTACATATCCCTAGTGGAAGTCAGAGCTTAATGTAGTTCGGGGAACTAACTAGGGAAATTAATTGTTTTTTTTTGTGCCTTGCTTGAAGCTCAAGGTTGAAGCTTGGAATTAAATCTCTGTTTACAGTAAGGAGACAAGAAATTATCTCTACAGAGAGGTATTTGTACTATTCTACCACAAACATTTAAAGGAGTGACAGAATAACTGGATTCATTTCATTCAAGAGGGGGACCTTACTTGTGTGTGTGCAAGTATGCCAGTCAGATGCCTCTTAAATGAAAGAAAGATGCTCGTCCAAATTAGGGAAAGTGTACAAGTCTGGGGATGTGCCAGAGCATGTCTTTCAGAGTCCTAAATGGGAGACTTTGATTGAAATTGAAATTGAAATGTTTGTTTGTTTGAATGTGGTAGAGTAGTAAAAATATCTCTCTATAGAGATAAGCTATGTCTATCTACTGTATAAAAGATTTGACTTTAGCTGGCTTGTATGAGGCCCAAGCTTGAGGCTTTTTGATTGATTAATTAATATTATTGACTCTGGGAGATGACTCCATTGAGGGTTAATTACAAGGTATTTTGTGTTCTGTACAAAGCCCAGAATTGAGGCTGACTCTACTTAGGGAGACTCTATTTGTGTGCCTTGTACAAAGCCCAAGGTTGTGGCTAACTGTTGAGTATAATTGAATGAATGACTCTATTTTATGTGCCTTGTACAAAGCCCAAGGTTGTGGCTGACTCTAGCGAGGGAAAACATTATTTTCTGCCTTGTACAAAGCCCAAGGTTGTGGCGGACTCTTAAATGAATTAAGTATGGATGACTATATGGGGAAAGATCCTAAGTGTTAGAAATCTTTGACACATGAAAATATGGTTTATCTGCCTTGTACAAAGCCCAAGGTTGTGGCTACTGAGTGATGAAGGACTTACTGGGGAGACTCTATTATCTGCCTTGTACAATGCCCAAGGTTGAGGCTGACTCTTGACAGGGGAGTTTTATTGTTTGGGTGCCTTGTATGAAGCCCAAGGTTGAGGCTAACTGTTTTTGTTGGTTTTGACTCTACTGAGGAGGTTTTATTTATTAAAAGACTATTTTTCTTTGGAAGCTAACCCTTTCCAGGGATTTTGACTCAGCTGGTGAATTTGTCTGTTAAAAGACTGATTTTTGTCATGTTTTTTGGAGGCTGACCCTTTCCAGGGGTTTTGACTCTTTGGGGAAATTATCTCCTAAAAGAATGAAATTATTTATTGATTTAATATTTTTTATTAATTGACTTTGGAGGCTAACCCTTTCCAGGGGTTTTTATTGAAATGATGGATTGATTTTAATTGACTTTGGAGGCTAACCCTTTCCAGGGATTTTTATTGAAAAGTGGATGGCAGAAAGATTATCTAGTGGAGACTCTTTGTTTAAAGCCCAAGATGAAGGCTGACTCAATGCTGAGGATGACCAAAACATAGATCCTAGACTCTACTAAGGAGGATTGATGAAGATAAGGGTGACAGAGACTGTCCATGTCTCTCATTCCAAAAATGTACTCAATGTGAAATTGAGACAAACTTAGCTTGTTTTAAGTCTGGTTTAAATTGGAAGAAACTCACCAGGGTAGGCTAAAAGGTGACTAAAGACCTGTTCCTATGTTTATAAGAAACCTGATGGGTCCTTGTATACAAGCTCAAGAGGAAGCTGGAAATGCTTTTAAGAAGCCTGTGGGTCCTTGTACAAAGCCCAAGAGGAGGCTAGTCGAGGGTCCTTGTTATAGCACAAGAGAAAGCTTATGTAGTTTTGAACTTATTTTGGCTCTAAGCAAATGGGTAAGAGGTTTCACCGGGAATAATTCCTCTTTGGGTGGATGTGTCCTATATTTTTGGATTCTAAGGTTTTTGCCAAGATGTTTCACCGGGAATAATTCATCTTGGGGGTTTGAACTACAGATCTTTAATTAGGAAAGAGCCTTCACCGGGAAGACATTCTCAATCCTAGGTCATATTCCTATAATATATATATATAGTTTAACTGTCCTAAGGTTTATACTCAAACGTAGTTCTAAACTAATATATGCACAGTTTATATTTGACAGTAATTTAAATGAAGACTGTAAATTGAAAGCTTGTAAAGCCTAACCTGGATGGAGTGGAGGCCATTGAAGAAGTATGTACAGAGCCTCAACAGTATTTTTATTGTTTTGTTGATGACAGTTGAATATTTATGATAAACAGTTAATGGATTTTTGAAAACAGAAGAAGTGAAGATGGACAAAGGTCACATAGGTATCTGAAGAGTTTCACCGGGAATAATGCCCTTCAAATACCAGAAGAATGTTTTGAAAACAGAAAGAAGATTTTGAAAATACAGTTTTGAAAACAAGCTAAGAAGAGAAGATTTTTGGGACTTACACTCTATTAGAGGCCCACTTAAAAATGATTTACTGTTTATGAAAACAGTTGAAGAAAAGATTGAAATGATATAAGGTTTTGTTGTTTGAAAACCTTAATCGTCTGTTTAATCGGAGATTGAAAACAATTTTGTAGATTGACAAAAGTCAACTTGATTAAGGCAAAGATGAAATCTATACCTAATTAAGACCTAAATAAATAGGGTTTTTATCATAACATTATTCACAAAGTAATTAGGTTAAAACAAAATGAATATATATATTTTAAAGTATTTAAGAAAACATTTAAAACATACTATTTTAAACCTAATTAAAATACATGAAATAAATAATATTTTTTATGATTTTTTTTGATTATTTATAAAATATATATATTAATCAACAAGTGTTTAAAAAATGAAGTCAAAATGAATTAATTTGATAAGTTAAATAATTGGTTAAAGTTGTGAAGGAATTAAGTTAGAAAAGTGATAAAAAAATAGGTTTTGGTCCTAGCAAGGCTTGAACTCACGCCCTTATAGCCACACACTCAAAACAACACCACTGAGCCAAACGCCAGTTGGTGACTATAACACGCGCGCATTTGGTTTTGTTTTAAAACAAGTTAGAAAAATCTGAAAAAATAAAAGGATGAAAAAGTCTGGGGCGAGGGGGATTCGAACCCCAGACTTGTGGCATGATGATACTAAGGGCGCATGTGTGGCCACTAGGGCAAGTTGTTTAGTCGTTAATAAAACGCATACCATTCAAAATAAAATAAACCCTGCTCTGAGAATTCAAATTTGCGCGCCACCACCATCTTCGTCTTCAACCTCAAGCTCTCCATTTTTGGATTTCTGAACTCACTCGTTTCTCAACCATTTGTCATGATGTAAACACGAAACTTGCTCTAATTTCACTCACGATTCTAAATATGTAACTAACATGAACTATCATTAACTACATCTAACTAATTTATCAGAAATCGTGAAGAACCCTAAAATTTCAAAATCAAATTAAATGACTATACTGAAAGATAAATGGATGATGATAGAGGGTTTTCAATCCTCTGATGATGCTGAACAAGATAGAATCGAGCTATTTCACAAAAGGTACTTAAATTAGAGAGGTGAAGTTCAGAAACTTACCTCTGAAAATGGAGATCGTGAGGATGATTGAGAGCACCTGGGTTTGAATGAATGATCTTAATAGCTTCCCTGAGACTCAATGATGCTAACTGGATGCTTATTGTAGCCTGAATCCTTCTGAATTGTTCTATGGACCTCCCTCGATTTGAGCTTCAAGTGGACATGGAGGTTGTTGAATCCTGAGTTACAGATGAGCTGCAGCCATCTGGTTAGCTTCACTATGACCTGAGGAGTGTGTCTGGATGATTGGCTTGCCTTGAAACCTTCTGAATCACTCCATGGACCTCCAACTGCAAGTGCTCCAAAGTGAGAGCAACAATGGTGTTCCTCCACCTACAGAAGTGATCCAGGTGCTTGGATCACCTCAAATGACCTCCCTTGAGATGTTAGAATGCTCACTTCCCAAAGATAAGCTTTGGTTTGAAGAAATCGATTCTTCTTGCCAAAGAACTTTGAAAAACAATGAACAAGAGGAGAGAAAGAGAAAGCAAGTAATATGGTTGCTTTGGTGTGTTTTTGAATGAGGAATGCATCTGTATTTATAGGCAAATGGATCAGTATAGCTGCAGAGGAGTGAGCTTCCTTAGTGAAGTTGATTTGCTTTCTTAGCCATGAAGGAATTTTGCAAATATCTCTTATGCAATGATGAGAATTTTGATTCCATTTGATCAATCCCCTAGCCCTCGATTTTGCTTGATCTTAGGGGACAATTCTGAGCCAGAAATGAGCTCTAATTGGTTGGTGAGAAGATTCCTTGGGTGATTCATCAATTTGCCATAAATTCACAAATGTAATCATTACATAATCACATGTTCTTGTTTTTAGAATCTTCTTCAATCCTTATGGCATGGTGAAAATGAATGCATGGCATGGTTTCAGATGTGTTATGGGTCGTGTAGCATCCATAAGAGAGGTTATTTGCACAAAATTTGCAAAGTCCAAAAGTGTCCATGACCTATAATTTTACTTTATGAGGCCAACTTTGAACAAGCATAACTCCTAGCTCAAATTGAATTTGGAGAAGGTTGAACACAATTTGGAAAGCCCTAAACATCTACTTCAAATCAATAGTTTATGTCTTCTTCAGAATCATTTAGGAAATTTGTGAAAAATGAGCCCAAAGTTGGATGAAAACTAGGTTAAAACACTTAGAAAAATTTCTAAGTGTTTATGACCTAAACTTCAAAATTTCCAAAACTTCATAAATGGTTGATCTTTTGAAAAAAGTTCCTTTGTAAGATGTTGTTTTATTTTGCAAGATCTACAACTTTCATGTTGGAAGTTTTTTGAGTTGTGTAGGTGAAATTTTGAGATCTCACCATGCCTTCAAAAACCCTAATTCCCGACTTTTCGCTCCTTGATGAATTTCTTTGAATTTCTTTGGCCAAATGACTTTGACATCCATATATTGATGATATTGATCTTTGAAAGTCATTTTTTGACCAAAAACCTTAAGAGTCAATGATGATCCTTCACAGTTGACTTTTTCCTGACAAAGTGAATTTTTGGGCTTTTGTGTAGAAATAAGATCTTCTCCACAAATGGATGATATAAATGGATTATATGGAGGTAGTAGAGATCCTTGAATCATGTCTTGAGTTTTGGATTCATGCCCTGATCAGAAGTCAACTATCTTGGTGAATTAGGTCAAAACCCTAATTTGTCGACCATGTGAAAGTAATGACTGTAGACTTTGAATTGAAGTGTGATGTCCAGTAGACCTTGTAATATGAGTTATTTGAAGATGATTGATGTCTTTGAATGACCCTCTGAGGTTTTTTAGGGTTTCCCAAATGTGATCCCTGATTTCAGTCCTTGATAGGCTCAAAACCCTAGTCTGGCGACCTGAGTAAACCTGTACTCATATGACTGGATGTCTAATCAATCATAGATGAGAAAAGTGAAGTCTTTGAGCCTCATGATTGTATTAGGGACTAATCCTTGTATTGATTGATCCTTTGCCTGAGCTTTCTTGTCTTTGAGCATCCTCGATTAGGTACCAGATGGAGAAATGACTGCTCTGGGTACTTGTCTTGACCTGATGAAAAATCCTGAAGATATGTCATCTCAGGGGGGTCAAAAATTAGGGTATGACATAAAGCAATTAATCCACACTGATGCAGTGGCGTCATTTCATTTATTACTCATGGAACCTTTGAAAAATACACCACAAGAGCTACCCCCCAACAAAAACCCTACCGAACCTGACATTCTTCCACCACCACTTACCAAGTTACTTATCAAATTTCAAATGATTTTCCAACAACCAACAAGCCTTCCTCCCCAAAGAACCCATGACCACCATATTAACCTATTACCAAACACAGCTCCCATCAATGTTAAACCTTACCGCTACCCACACTCCAAAAAAGACGCTATGTCAACTCTAATCCAGCAAATGCTTGAAGATGGAACGATTATTCCTAGCACTAGCCCTTTTTCCTCCCCTGTCCTACTTGTCAAAAAAAAAGATGGAATCTGGCGTTTTTGCGTTGATTATCGCGCACTAAATGCTGTTACTATTAAAGACAGATATCCCATCCCAACTATTGATGAAATCTTAGATGAGTTAGGATCAGCTACCATTTTCACTAAGATAGATTTGTGTTCCGGTTACCACCAGATCAGAGTTGCATCGAAAGACACATATAAAACAGCTTTTCGCACTTTTGATGGGCATTATGAATTCCTAGTGATGCCATTTGGTTTAACTAACGGCCCTTCTACTTTTCAGGCAGCGATGAACGACCTATTACGGCCGTATCTAAGACGTTTCGTTTTAGTGTTCTTTGACGATATTTTAATATACAGTTCCAGTTTTAGTGAACATCTTGAACATTTGCAGGTGGTGTTTCAGTTATTAAAGGAAAATTTTTTCTTTGTGAAATTATCTAAGTGTGTGTTTGCAGCTAAGCAGATTGATTTCCTAGGACATGTAATTTCAGCAAGTGGGGTTGCACCTGATGCAGAGAAAGTAACAGCTATACTAGATTGGCCACAGCCACGTTCACTCTCGGCACTCCGTGGTTTTCTGGGCCTCACCGGATTCTATCGTCGTTTTGTTGAGAAATACGTCACTCTCGCCGCTCCTCTCACCGATTTGTTACGTTCCACTAAATTCTCATGGAGTACAGATGCTGATAGAGCTTTTACAAATCTAAAACAAAAAATGACCGACATGCCAGTTTTAGCTCTACCATATTTTACAAAACAATTTAATATTGACACAGATGCCTCTGGAGTTGCTATTGGTGCCGTGTTGTATCAGGATAGTCACCCCATTGCTTTCTTCAGTAAGAAGATGTGTCCTCGTATGCAGGCGGCTTCTGTCTATGTTCGGGAGATGTTTGCAATAACAGAATCTGTAAAAAAATGGTGTCAGTACCTGATTGGTAACAAGTTCCACATTTTTACAGATCAGAAGAGCCTACGTGATTTATTACTACAAAGAATTCAAACTCCAGAACAACAAAGGTGGACTGCAAAACTACAAGGATTTGATTTCGAGATTTCTTACAAACCTGGGAAATCGAACGTTGTGGCAGATGCGTTGAGTCGAAAATTTGAAAAACAAGAACCATTGCTGCTTGCCTTGTCTTCACCCATGCCAGATCTGTTCTCCACCTTGAGACAATTTTATCACATGGATGCAGTCGGTCAGAAATTGTTCGAGTTAGCTATTCAAAACACAGCAGACTATTCAACCTCACAAGGGTTACTCTATTACAAGGGCAGAGTGTTCATACCTGACCTTGATCGGCTACGACTTAGCATTCTGCAGGAATATCATCAAACACCGGAAGGGGGCCATTCCGGAGTGAAAGCCACATTAGCTCGCTTGCGTTCGTCGTTCTGCTGGCCAGGGGTGTACCTTGCAGTCAAGGAAATGGTTAAACAGTGTTCCCAGTGTCAATACAACAAATACGAAACACAGAAGAAAAAGGGATTGCTTCAGCCTCTACCAATTCCAAACAGAGTATGGGAAGACATAACCATGGACTTTATTACAAACTTACCTAACTCGTATGGCCACACCGTTGTTTGGGTCCTTTGTGATCGTTTGAGCAAGTTTGTACACTTCATTGCGCTGCCAACACACTTCACTGCTAAAGATCTGGCCGCCCGATTTACAGTTGAAATCTTTCGCCTACATGGGGTGCCCAGATCCATTGTATCAGACCGTGATCCTCTCTTTTTGAGTAACTTTTGGAAGCACTTTTTCAAACAACAAGGAACTCACCTGAAATATAGTACAGCTTATCACCCAGAGACAGATGGACAAACCGAAGTTGTGAATAGATCGTTAGAGACATACTTACGTTGCTTAGCGGGAGATCACTCAAAAAAGTGGCATCAGTTCCTGCACTTGGCTGAATATTGGTATAACACGTCCTTTCACTCAGCGATTAACATGACACCCTTCAAAGCTCTGTATGGCCGGGATCCTCCACAATTGTTAGACTACGTCAGCGGCTCGGCCAAGGAGGTAACGTTAGAATCCCTTCTACAACAACAACAACAAGTCATCACAGAGTTAAAACAACATCTTCAACGAAGCAGGCTAGTCATGGAAAAACAAGCAAATCTCAAACGAAGGCACGTTATCTTTCAGGAAGGGGATCTGGTGTTATTGAAGCTTCAGCCTTATAGACAAGTCACGGTGTCACGGAGAGAGTCTCAAAAGTTGGCTAAGCGTTTTTTTTGGCCCCTATCGGATCATCAAGAGAGTTGGGAACGTCGATTATCTTTTAGATTTACCGTCATCCTCACGAACACACCCTGTGGTACACGTTTCATTGTTGATAGCCTTCCATGGACCACCCATAAGCGCTTCTCACACTCGTCCTCCGCCACTGCATGTTAAAACAAACAACACAAATGAGACCAAGGATCAGTTACACAGTAGTGGAAAAACAGTTTCAGGAAGCATTCGAAACGAAGAGACTCTTACCGATCTGACTGCAAGTTCTAAGAAAGAGGAAGCGAATGGAGTTTCCACGGTGGATCTCAGAAGCGGAAGGGAAAAGTTGCTAGATTTTTCTGAGTTGGGAAAGAAAACTAAAGAAGGATTTGGGAAGAACACCGAAAGAAAGAGAGGAAGTTGTTTGTCACAAGGTTATGAAGTACCGTTTTATGTTCCTAACTCTGGCTTAATGGACCAAATGGACAAAGGGGTAAGTACAAAAACAGCTGGATGCTTGGACCGTTTTGCCCCCACCAAATCCAACGGGCAGATTGTGTCTGCCACAAAATCTCTGCACGGGTCTCCATACACGCTTTCCCCATATCCCACTGCCCAAGACAAGTTCTTATCTCCTAAGGGCCAATCAGAAACCACCGTCCAGATTTCCCATTATCCTCACACGATTTCTTATCCTTTTTCCACTCTTCCTCACGTGGCTGTTTCTCCTCCACTCCCACGCATTGCTGGACCCTCAATTTCGAATTCTGGCCCACCGAATCGACCTCCTCAATCTAGCCCAAGTCCCTTGAACCTTGAGGACAAGGTTCTTTATGGGCCAGGGAGTAATGTTATGAAGTTATCAAGGCCTAAAAGAAATAAAAAGAGATCAGTACTGCTGAAAGATTTTATATTAGGATAAGGGATGCAATTAGCAATATTTCTATTAATGTTATTTTAGTTCAGTTAGTATTTTGGCCCATGGCCCAAGTAGTGGTTATAACCCTACTATATATTATGTAGCTTGTCTTCATTAATGAGCTAAGAAGAAAAGTTTGTTTTATTTTATTGTCTCTTTATGCAACTTTAGATCTAGGTTACCAATACAAAGCTATCATATCACCTTAATGTTTTAGGAGAAGAAATAGTTTGTTTCCCACAAAAGTGTGTTGTTCAAACGGAATGTCCTGCAAAATAAGAATGCTCCTCGCTTGACCTCCCCCGATTGTTGTATTAACATCAATGACATGAAGAAAGCCGACAAATACTTGCCATGTGAAAAAATTTATTTAAAATATTCTTTCTCATCATAGATATTAAATAAACAAAAAGCTTAGCTATGAAGTAATTAACAACTGTCTATATTTGAAAAGATGTTGAAATCAAGTTAGTTAGTACTTAACTAACTAGTAACTATTTGTTGATTATTATTATGTGATAGCCTCCCACAAGTTGGACGATAGATTGAAATCATGCTTAACTTGGAAAGAAGAATGCGAAAAGGTTGAGGTAAAAGAGGCTTAGTAAAGAAGTCTGCTATTTGGTCTTTAGATGAAACCGAAAAAAGCTTGAAGAGGCCATTTTGAAGCTTCTCACGAACAAGGTGACAATCAGTTTTAAGATGTTTTGTTCGTTTATGAAACACATGGTTGGCAGCGATGTGGAAAGCGCTGAGATTGTCACAATATAATGTATAGTGGTTTGGTTGGTTAGGCTTCAAATCACCAAGCAAGTACACTAGCCATTGTAAATCACGTATAACACCAACTAAAGCACGATATTTTGCTTCTAAAGATGACCTGGACACAATCAATTGTTTCTTGGTGCACCATGAAATCAATGATTTACCTAAGTAGAAACATTGACCTGATATAGATCTTTGAGTCTCGATACACCTTGACCAATCAACATTAGAAAAACCAATGATTTGTATACATGAGTGGCGAGGAAAGAATAGGCCTTGAGTGGACTTTGTTTTAGGTATTGAAGGACTCTTGTGGCAGCATTGAAGTGAGTAGTCGATGGTTTGTTGATGAATTAATTTAGTTGTTGTGCGACAAAAGTAATGTTAGGCCTGGTTGTTGTTAAGTAGATAGAGGAGGTGCCCAATTAATATTCTATAACCTGAAATATCCATGTGAGATGGATTGTTATCATTGAATAGTTTGATTGATGGGTCTGCAAGTGTGTTGATAGGTTTGGAACAAAGTAATCCTGAGTCAGATATGAGGTGAAGGCAATACTTCCTCTGGCACAAAGAGATGCCTTTTTCGGAATGAGCTACTTCTAATCCAAGAAGGTATTTGAGTTGGCCAAGGTTTTTGAGCTGGAACTAACAATGTAGGACTTATTTGATCTTGTCAAATTCCTCCAAAGAATTACCAAAAATGATGATGTCATCGACATAAACTAGGAGTATGGTGAGGGATTTAATGTATATCTTGATGAATAGTGAGTTGTCTGCATTAGCTATTGAAAGAATATTTTCTAGCTCTTGAGTCAAGTTTGAATCTATGAGATTGTAAGGTTAATGTAAAAAAAAGACAACCAAATACTTTGAAAGATTGTAAGTTAGAATTTTTGTCAAATAAAGTGAAATAAGGTGATTTTCTTTGATAGTAATGGAGTGGTAACTCCGTTGTTCAGAAATATAATGTGGTTTAACATATGAGCAATGTGGTTTAGGAAGCTTGAATTCATACAACAGGGCTATCCCAACATTCAAAATATATTGGTGTTTTCTCTCTACTCTCCCATTTTGTTAAGGAGCTTCAACACAAGACATTTTATGTTGTATACCTTTGGTATTGTAAAAAGAAGAAATGTTGAATTCAAGACCATTATCTGTCTTAATGATTTGAGGAGTGGTTTTATGTTGGTTTTCACCCATGTTAACATAATTTTAAACATGCATACCTACTTCAGATTTTGCTTTCATTAGTATAATCCATGTAAATTGACTAAAGTCGTCCACAATAGTTAAAATAAATATTTATATCCATGAATGAAAGGAATGAATATTGGTCCCCAAATGTCAAAATGAAAGGAAAAATTTATAAGTAGCATGAGAGAAATAAAATGGAATTTTATGTTGTTTGGAAAAGTGACAAATGTCACAAACATATTAATTGTCATTGGCAATAGAGAGATACAATTTTGACACATCATACAATATGTGATTGGAGAGATATTCTAATCTAAAATTCCATATAGAAGTTTGGGGAATAGTTTGAAAAAATGAAAAACTATGGTTTACATGTTTATGAATAAAGGGTATGTTAGGTACTTGTGCAGGTTTGAGACTCCACATCAATTTGTACAATCTATTCACTTGACTAGCCAAACCAATCATCTTCATGGACTTTATATCCTCTTAAAAATAACGTGTTGATGTGATTTTTTCTAATAAATTAAGGGATTGACATAGCTTGAATACAAATTTCAGGTTTATTTTGAATGCATTTGAATATAAAATATTGGAAATACAAAGAAATGGGGAGATTTGTACATTACCTGCATAATGCACTTGAACTGAACTACCATTTAATAAATTGATATTTAAAGGCTTAATTTTTTAAAATGAATCAAAGAAATGCAAGAATGAGCAGATATAATCATTGGCTCCAGAATCAATGAGACCATAAGTGGAAATGTGACTCTTACTTGAAGAATAAAAAAAATCAGACTTGAAATTGGAAATGTTACTTATAGTGGAATAGATTGGTTCAGGTGATGAATGACCAACATGAACCATTTCATATGAGGTGTGATTTAATTAGACCTAGAACCAATAGCATTTGCTGAAGGAATCAAAATTGTCTGATGTAACAAACATATAAGCTGATCATGCTTTTTCGATGAATTGACAAGCATTTTCAAAAAAGAGAGGTAGAAGATATGAATAGTATTATATATAGAGTTTAAAAGCATGATGTTTCCACCTAACCAATCTTACTGGTTCTTCCAAGACTCTAATATGTTACGAATTGACATAATAATAGGTTCTCAGGTACTCAACTTTTATTGTTTGTCCCTAATTTGATGTGGATTTATGTGTTCGCAGGTATGACTGTCAACTGGTTTTGTTAGTGACGACTAATGAAGCAGCTTTGAAGATAAAAACTGCACAAGTCAAAAAAATTTTGGATGGTGAAAGTTCTTTGTGACAAGGATAGTTGATTTTAATAATCAAGTCAACCTTCTAATAATTACATTTCATCAAGAAGATATATCAAGTCTCATCAATAAAAAGACTCAGGTTCCAATCACTACTATAAATAATAAATTATATGAAAAATATTTCACCTCAACCAATGAACAATCAATGTGTAAATCAAAGGCACACCACATTATATTTTTTTAAATACCACATATTCTCTCGGTTGAGCTGATAACTCCTCAATCTACATGAAACATCAGTGATCTGCGTGAAACCCTCATCAACCAATCAGAACTTGAATATCTTAACCAATAAGAAGCTAGATGCATGAATTCCTTAAAATAACGATAATTAAAGTAGCAAAATGAAGTATTACGCCATTCTCTGGGATTGATTGCAAGAGTAGTAAAAAGTTTCAAGGTTAGTTCCTTAATTAATCTCCTCTCTTTTAATTTCTTGTTAAAAAATGCTTCATGTTAATTAGGAAAACATAAATTTAACTTATAAATATTAGTTGTTGTTGTTGGTGTCAAGTAAAATGTTAAATGTTGTTGTTGAGATTTAACATTTAACGATTCTATTGATTTTGTTTATTTTTTGTTATTGTTGTTGTTGTTGTTGTTGTTGTTGAAGTTTAATGTTTAAAGGTTTTATGGATCTTGTTGTTGTTGGGATTTAATGTTAAACGATTCTATTTATTTATTTGTTTTTGTTATTGTTGTTGTTGTCGTTGGTGATGATGATGATGATGATGATGATGATGATGATGATGATGATGATGATGAGGAAGATTTAAAATTTGTCGATAAATTTGATGCTTTGTAGATTGAAACAAAAAATAGATTTAAACAAAAAAAATTATGTCAACAAGTTTTTTTTACCTCGGGTATTACTTCCAATCGAGGTAAAAAATAGCGCAGTTTTGAAAATCTAAAAAATGCTAATGCTGGGGATCAAACTCATGACCGGTATAATTTTTTCCTTGGTGGAACTTTATTCGAGGGATAAAGTGACAAGTTTTCATGACGCTCTTTATTTTCTTGTCTATAAAACTGAGGTAAAAATCCATTTTCTAACTGAGGTAAAAGAGGTTTTTTTGTAGCAAGGAATACTATGTCATTGTTGTATCCAGCAAGTGAACTTAAAGATCTTAAGGTGTGAAAATGTGAAAGCTCTCATGGTCCTGTGTTTAGCGTCTTAAAGTGACCAATTAAAATGTAAAAGGTCAAAAGTAAATCTTGAAGTATTGAGACAATCACACATATAGAAAAGTTTTCAAAACCCTCTCTTACTTTCACAAACCTTCTTGAAAACATATTAAATCACTTGTAAGTAATTGATTAAGAAGTATTTCTAAACAATTGAGAAAGTTGTTACACAGCCTAACCAATTAAAGAGTTAGTCCAATCAATTAGAGCAAGGTAAATCACCTCTTAATTGATTTGAATTTTTTTAATTGATTAAACCATGTAGCTGTTTTAGGGTTTACTTTTTTCGATTAGGTTGTCTTAATTTGAAATCTTTTAATCAACTACCATTTAGGGTTAATTGATTAAATCATTACAATAGAACTTGGATCATTTTCTTTTTTGAGCAAAAACCTTTCCTTTATAAAGGAGGTTTCTCTTCATTTTATTTTACATAGAAATTTTGATTAAAAATTCTTCGATCTGTCTTATACTCTATTTGTTTTCAAATTTTATTTGCTAGAGAATTATTGTAGTGCTAAAAGATCGAAAAGCTCTTGTGAGAGTTTTTTTGTAGTTGGTGTTATGCTTAATTTGTTGTTTCTAATAGTGTGATTCTCTTTTGGAATTATTTCGTAAAGGACGACTTAATAGGTTGCAAGTTAAACCTGATAAAAGCTTAGTTGTTGTAGGTTCTTAAACTTAACTTATATAAAATCTTTGGATTGTTGGTTATTGACCTATGTAAAAGCTTTGTCAGAAGGTTCTAGAACTAATCTCTTGTAAAAGCTTTGTTTGTTGGTTCTTGAGTTTAACCACTGTAAAAGCTCTATCAGTTTACATTTAAGGTTCATGGGATAATTCTGTGAAAAACTCACGTGTGTTTCACTGGATTTTTCAAGAGGAAAACTCTTAGGGAGAGAAGTAGGAGAAGTGGTTATGTCGAACTTGTATAAATCCCTAATCCATTCTCTTTATCCTGTATCTCTTTATTTTTTATGTTGTTTCCGCTCTGTATCTCTCGACATCTTCATCTTTTTCCTTTATTCATGCTGCAATATCTCTAGTTGCTAATTGAATTAAATAAAATTATTTTAAAAAACAAAATTTTTATATATTGATTTCAGTTTTTAATTAACACAATTCACAATATTTTGTGTTTGAAGTCACTTGGTTAATATTTGAGGCCAAAATAAAATTTACAATTTAGAAAAATCTCCCATCCTAAAAAATGCTACTTTTAACAAAAATAACACACAACTTAGAAGCCAACTTAAAGCAACATAAAGTAGTCTTCATAGTCTGCATATTATCATCTTTAGGCTCTATAATAAGGATACTATCGAGTGTCTACTACCAATGAGAAATAGAGATAGGTCAAAGTTCTCCTTAACGAACCCTTAAAAAACCCAAGGATTCATTCTTCCAAATCAACTCACTGAAGCCCACCAAAAAGATGGGTTGCACTGCTTGAGAACCCCTATGAATTTTAATCTCCTCCATTGGACACATATTAAATAGTATAATGAAGTTAATAGAAAACAGACGGGTTAGAATTCAGGACTGTCACTTATCGTTAAAATCAAACATGTTAATCATATAGTCTAGGAAACTTCAACTCACCGAATCATAAGCCTTTTTGAAGTCCACCTTAGAGATCAAATACTTCTCTTCGTTTTTTAGCTGTATCAATCATCTCATTCACCACAATGACACCGTCCTCCAACTTTTTCCCTAAAGCAAAAATTGGCTAATTAGAAGAGATGAAATGATCCATGACCTATGGTACGGTGTATACAAGTGGTTCTAGGGCTAACTTTGTTTTCCGAGTTTAAAGGGGAGAATAATAGAAAACTTTGAATTATGCCGGAAAAGAAAGACTAGTGAGATTTTTCATATTTAAAAAAATTAAAAAAAACTATTTTATGTAAAATAAATGATTATTTATTATTAAGATGCTTTTAATTTTAAGAGTATTATAATAATATAGATTGAATTTAATGTGTTTATTCAAATCCAATACAATCATTGACTTCTTCCATTTGGTAGAGATTTTGTTTTATTAAAATCTAATTTCTTATTGTAACCAAAAAAAAAAAAATCTAATTTCTTATTTATGTTTGAAGACTATCCATTTTTCAATTCTTCTTCCTGCCTCCCTTTTACCCAAATATCTCCCTTCCAAATTCACAAACAAAACGTTAATCGCAAATAATGTGACCGATACCAATACATCTCCATTGTTGAAGTATACAAGCTTCATAGATGGTTACACATTGCATTACAAGAAATGTCCACAAGATACTCTTTCACGTACATTTCTCAGCATACATTTAGTATAACATTAATATTCATATACGAGGAATGTGCTAGGGGCTAGCATAATTTCATACAAGAATATTGCATGATATAGTAATAATGACTGTGTATCTCATGATCATGTGCCTTGTAGGGTAATGCAAAAGATCATAGTACTATGCCATACACAATCAACTTAATAAGTTTATTCTATTGGAATCATCAAGTGAGTATGTAGAACCATTTCATAAGCAAACATAATGCAGGCACAATACATTGATAACCATGATATTAATTTTCCATTGTCATAAAGTTTATGACATACGCTATAACATAATTATAACCTAATTTGTTTATAGTAAGTTTTTTTTTTTGCATGTCTCTCACATTCTTTTATTTTATTATCACATGCACTATTGGTCACACTGCAATCAACTTCATAGCCTCTGAGCAAAAGCTTTGTTGAACTTCCATAGCTAGTTCCTCCAAACTCAGCTGACATCCCAGTTCTATCTGTATTAACAAAATCAACAAAACAAATTAGGGTTTGATGATGATGAGAATTATCTAGATAAAATTGTATGGTAGTAGTTGTATGATTCACCTTGACTACAAATTGGTATAGAACAGTTTCTTCCATGCTACTAATGTTAAGATGAAGAACTTCAAAAGAAAAACTTTCTAAAACTGCTACAATCCTCGAAACTTGACCTGGAATTCTTTGAGATATCACTCTTAAAATCACATTTGGACCTGAGATTTTCACTTCTACATCTGCAACTGAAGAATTGCAGCTTGCTCCTAGCTCCTTGAAAGAATTGTTAGTCTCAATTCCTCCAGATGAGATATCAAATTGATGAAAAGTTGGTTGCAGTGTTTTCGGACTTGGATTAGGGCTAGGGCTTAAACTCTTCCTTCTCTTTTGAGATTCCAATGCTTGAAGAACTTGATGCAATTCATTGATGAATTCTATAACTCCACCTATTATTGATGCTTGATCTCCCTAAAATCAAACAACAAAAGAAAAATATCTTATAATCAAGAACCGATCGTAAACACATAACAAAAAATGATAAGAATATTAGTCTCAAATTTTGATATCTCTAATATTTAGCATGCAATTAAAGAGTGATTTCATGGTGTATTGTATTGTATATGTTGATGGAGAGAATAAATATATTTACCCTTTTAATATAGAAACAAGGGGTCAAGGACCTTAAAACCTTGAGATGTTCATTCATCTGTCTTCTTCTGTTCCTCTCAACAGCTATGTGAGACATGATCAATTGTTTCAACAAAACTAAGGTTGATCGTGTTTTTTTATGATCTTTCACCTTTTGGAAGCTACGAGTTATTTTATCTGCCACACAAATCAAAGTATGGTGTATTTATATGAGGCAAAAAGCAAAGAGTCCTCACAAAATAGTTAACTTGGTTTGGTAATAAATGCTATAGGTTGCTTTCCCGTGAAGTATTCTTTAACATTGTTGTATATGGACATATACATATATACACACACGATACTTCACTCTTTATTTCTTTCTCTTTAAATTCTTGCTTATAAACTTTACGCGTCTCACGCTTATGATCTTGCGGCAATTACATGCCCTCGTGAGTTAAAAGTGGGATGGTTATTTTCTCATCTTTCCCATGCATTTTTTTATCCCTCATTCATGCATGCCTTGCCGTGATCTTCATCGCCCTCAACTTTGTTACTAGTAGCAACTATATATACAATTATTCCCAACTTAATTTGGCGGGTGTTCAAAGGCTTTATTGTAATCCATCTTGTATCAGTACACATATTGATATGAACTGGACTTATATCCATATCTAGAATTGTTGAAGCACGGTTGAGGAAGAGAGGGCAGGCGCAAGGGACAAGCAACCTAGGCTAAGGTTTTAGACCCCAAAATTTTGGACTTAAAAAATCTTCAATTTTTTTTACTTAGTTATAACAGTATATAATGACATATTAGTTACATATATTATCATAGTTGTTTTGATAAAATGTAGAACTCTTTATTTTTTTTCTTGAGTTCAACTCTTAAAAATCACAAATTTATTAATTTAAAATATATTTTAAATGCCTCATTTTAAAATTTGGTTTATGCCTGTTAGACCGGTCCTAAGGGTGACTGTAATTCTTCGAAGGACGAGGCAAATCTACAAACAATTTGAGGATTACGTTAATTTGGGACGTAAAATTTTAGGATTTAGAGAATGTGTATCTTTGATAAATATAGTTCATATATTTTTATTAATAAAACGAATTATAATATTTTCCACTACAAGAAAAATGGGCTCCAGCCACGTGATATTGTCATGTGAAAATCACGTTGCTAAAAATGGACTTGGCCACATCGCTAAAAAAGAGCGTTGTCACGTGATTTTCACATCCCTAAATATTTAAAACTAACAAAAAAAGGAAATTTAGGTTTGCACGGGAAAAATGAAGACGGTCTCTTTTTTCAAAAGCTTCTTTCTCCCTATCTCTCTCTCTCTCTCTCTCTCTCTCTCTCTCTCTCTATCTCTATCTCTCTCTCACAACAGATCTCAAGATCAATCAAAATCAAGACAAAGTAGTGATGTGGTTGCTCGGTGGCGCTGGTGCTGCAGTGGTGATGACGAGGGACGCACGAAGAACGTGTTTCGCATGGTGGTCCTCAACAGATTTAAATTGTTGATGCTAGAATTTTAGCTGCAGTTCGTCAACATGTATTGAGATTTTTAGTTTATTGACACTGCATTATTTTGTTTGTGTTTTTTCTATTTGATTATGGTTTTGTTTCTTCTTTCGATTTCAGAGTAACTCACGAACTAAGGCCAAAGAAGATCTTGTATTCTTAATTGGGGTTTTCCTTTGTTTTTAGGCCTTTTGGTTTTCTTATGGAGGAGCTTATGTATAAGATTAGAGAAATAAAAAATAAGGTTTTTCAAAGTGAAATTTTCAAACGTGAAGAGAGACATTGGTGGTAAAGGAATGTTGTGGTAGTTTCTGTACCTATCTCTATGTGCATATTAGTAGCATGAATATCACATGGAAAATTTGCGACGTGTATTTTATGTGGCAACTGATTGCGACTTGCGCTCCAGCAGCGTGTTTGCCCATGTCGCTAATTTTTGTTTTGCAACGTGATTTGTGTTTGCGGTGTGAATATCACGTGGCTAATGAGTGCTTTCTTTGTAGTGTTCTAAGTGTTTTTTTAAGGTCCATTACACTATTCTCGACATAATTTATGGAACATCAATCAAATGTTATGGATTTCAAAAGGCCGGTAATTCGGTGAGTTCGTCCTTTCTAAATTATATGCTTACTAGGTTCGATATTAATGACAAATGGAAAGGTTAGATTTGTGCGTGTGTTTTCTCCGAAAATTTTGAGATCTTCGTAAATGGTTGTCCGGCCCAAAAAATTAGGATTTAAAGGGGGTTGAGGAAAGGTGACCCATGGCCCATTTCCTTTTTTGTCTGATAGCTAAAGGTGTTAATGGGTTGTTATCTAAGGCGGTGGATTTGCAATTGTTCCCAGGTTTTAGCATGGGGTCCTCAAATTTAGTGGTCTTCCATCTTTAATATGCAGACGACACAATTATTTTGGCAGATGCGTCCATTGATAATTTATGTGCCATAAAAGCTATTCTCCGAGGTTTTGATCAATTCTTAGGCCTTAAAGTGAATATCTCTAAAAGAAATCTTATTGGGGTGAATTTTTATGTTGCTTTACTTGATCTTGATTATGAATTTCTTCATTGCAATCAAGAGTCTCTTCTCTAGAAGTACCTTAGTCTTCGGTGGGGGCCAACCATCATTTGTCCTCTACGTAGGAACCCCTAGTTAATCTTGTTATTAGACAGCTTCACTCTTGGAGTCATAGGTATGTGTCCCTTAGAGGGAGAGTGATTCTTCTTAATTTTGTCCCTAATGCTATTAAAATCTTTTTTATCTTTCATAAAAATGCCTATTAAAGTTTGGAAGAAGATTGTGAAAATTCAAAAAAGGTTCCTCTAGAGTGGTGTCAAGGGGATTCTTAGGTTGCGTGGGTGAGATGGGCTAATGTGTTAAGCCTAAGAAGTTGGGTGGCATATGTGTCTATGACCAGCGGATGGTTAATTTGGCCCTGTTAGGTAAGTGGATGTGGTGTCTGATTTTGGGTGCTTCAGGTATCTAGCGTGATATATTATCTGCGAGATATGGAATTATGCCAAATTCGTCTTTCATGGGTGGCAAGGTTTGTAGCAACCTTCCTTAAAATTTACGTTCAAACGATTCGCCACTCACTATTTGTTTTATAAAAAAGTGAGAAACCCTTTACAAAAATAAGAGGTTTTAGGTAAGTAGGTTAATTAAGCAAAGGGAAGGTGTTAGGCACCCTTTGCCTCCCTTGTACTCAAGGGGACCCATTTAATCTCTAGGTTTTAAAAAGTTTTAATATAATATATATATATATATATATATATATATATAAAATAATGGTTTGCCTCATATTGGCCAAAAGGGTAAAACCCAAAGATTTTGATAGGGTCATTGTCAAATCGAGACAACAATGACCAAATGCCAAAAATCGTGTATAGCAAAAATAAAATAAGATGGGGCCATTGTCAGATCGAGACAACAAAAGCAAAAAGTCAAAAGACATGTATAACAAAAATAAGATAGGGCCATTGTCAGATCGAGAGAACAATGGCCAAAGGCCAAAAGCCACTATAAGAAAATTACCGAATTGCGACGATTCATTTTAGAAGGTTACGACAGTTATAACCGTCACAATTTGCAAGTCACGACGGTTGTTGTTCTGTCCTAAAAACGTGCGTCGCGAGGCTGTATTGCAACGGTTGTCAAAACCATTATACCAATTGTGTTGAGAGAGTATATGGGGCGACAATTGTTTTTACTGTCGTGACCTTTGGTATATTTTTTAGTTTTTTAAGTGTAATATATGTGTCTTGAAAGGTTTAGGGGGCGACTGCATTTTTACTGTCGTGACCTAAATATTAGGGCGGTTGATGTAACCGTCGTAACCTAACTTTTAGGGCGGTTCATGTTACAACCGTCGCAATCTTTACTAATTTTTAAAAAATATAAGGACAGTTGGTGTAAATCGTCGTGGCAACTGTCTCTACAGGAGAGTTACGACAGGTATCAAGTAACTATCGCAACTTTTGTGTTGTAAAACCATAATTTTCTTGTAGTGAGCCGCGTATAGCAAAAATAAAACGTAAAAGCCTCAATGTATCATCATTGGCCAAAAAGGTTTTTTGAGTTGAGGGATTTGAGTTTGATAAAAGGGAAAGGGTTTATCGGCCGTTGTCAGTTAATCGAAAACGAAAGGTTAGGGTTGTTCAAGACAACCCTAAGACAAACCCTCGGAGGGAGAAGAGAAGCGTAATGAAAAGAAACGTAGATAAAAGCGTATATAAAAAATATTTGTGTATGTGTGTGTGAATTCGTATGTGAAAGTGAAAAAAAGGTCTCCCAATAGGATTGTCAAAGGTCCTATTTATAATGTAAAATTTAGGTTAAAAATCCCAAAAGGGAAATAACCCAACCCAATAAAAATTGGTAATAAAAATAGGAGAAAATGTGTGAAAATGCCACTTGTGGGATTTGAACCTGTGACTTCTTACTTGCAAGTCTTATTGCTTGCCAATTGTGGTATGCTATTCATTTGATATAAAAACCCAATTGAAAGCATATGAAATGTGAGTAAATATTTGTTATTTAAAAAATATATAAATAATTTACAAGTAAACTATTATATTTTTAAACAAATAATTACAAAAATCCAAAAATATTGTAAATAAACCAAGAAAGTTTATAAAATCCAAGTTTAAAAATAATTTTTAATTTTGAAATGGGGCCTCATATTTTTTGAATAATAAGCCCAATTAAATACACACTTTTATTTAATGTATACCCCCATTTAATTAATAAAACCTAATGACCTCACATCTTATGAATGTTAAGTCTAAGAGATTGAATTGAAGTACACACCTATTTTATAATCTTGATCACACTTATATACGTATATATTTTAATACATACGTATTTTAAATGATGTGCCGATAAAAATAAATAAGAAGGGACAAGTCTTAGTGGGTCAAATTTGGGGTATGACAAAGTTGAGTGTCTATGATTTGCGTTTGGTTGATGTAGATGGTTGTCTATCCTAGGGGTTAAAGTGGATGATCCATCTGTCTTGTTTCATGAAGGTCTGTTGAAGCAAGGTGGCTTGGATTTTTTCACTTCTTTTCGGAATGATCCTTGGGTGGGGGGAACTCCTCTTAATTAGAATTAGATCTCTAAGGTTTTTCTCTATCTCTGAACAGAAAGGCCTTTTTATACGAGAGGTTAGCAGGTAGAAGGGTTAGACCTGAGTTTGTGATCTTAGATGGAGAAGAAATATCCTTTTTGAGCATGAGCTAGAGTTGTTTTCAATCTTCTTCTATTTTAGGGATTTTATCCCTTTAGCTAAGCCAGATAGATAATGATGGCGTTACTCTAAAGAAATATTTTATTCTGTGTCGAGTGCGTATTCTTTTCTCCTTAATAGGGAGATTCCTGATGATCATCAGGACTTGTCTGTGGGGCAGGTTCTTCCTAGTATATAGAGTATTTTTTTCTCCCACAAAACTAATTACTTTCTCTTGGAAGCTCATTTAGGACCGGGTTCCTACTTGGGAGAATTTACTAAAGAGAGGGATCCATTTGGATCCGAGGACATTTATCTGTCCTTTTTATTCAATGGATATTGAGTCTCTCTCTAATCTTTTTGTGACTTTTGAGGTGGTGGCGTCTTTTTCGTATAAGATTTTTAGTTAGTCTAATTTTGGTTAAAATTACTCTAATAACCTTCGTCCTCATAGTATGCTATTTAACAGGTTAGCTCAACAGTGAATTGCGTTTAGACCTGAATAAGTACAAAATAGTTACCTCTAAATAGTTAGTTGACAAAGTAAAATAATAAGATCAAAATATCATTTTTAGTCAATAACGGTGTAATCTCTTTTTTATAGGGCACATTTTTTTAATTTAATGTAAAATAATATTCATCAAGCATAATACATCTGGTTTTAATACATCTAGTAAAAAGATTACAGACTTATTAAAAAAAATTCTTTTTTTATCATTGGGTTATATCATCTTAACAATTGTCAACTCAAATTTGAGTCACTTTAAAAATCGAAAGGTTAATAGGTATTTTGTCTCTGTCATATAGACGAGTTTTGAAAACTCCTCTTGTGTAAAAAACCAAATTACCCTCTATTATATGAAGATTATCTTGTTTTGATCCCTCAAGAAACCGAATCATAAAAAATAATGATATGGTAAGGGATTTTTCAAAATTCGTCAATTTGACAAGGGACAAAGTAGACATAAATCCTTAAAAATTATATGACATTTAATATGTTATTGATGGGTAAATTTCTTGCGGGACAAAACAGGAGAATTTTCATATGGCAGAGAAAAAATTCAAACTTTTTTATCGGAGTTTTTTTTTCTTTCAAAACTCACCTATATAACAGGAGACAAAATACCTTTTAATTCAAAATTGAACCCACGAAAAAAGAGAAAAATTATTGTCGACTTCAAGATCTAATTAAACTTAGCAAATTTATGATGTTTAAGACTAAATCATTATTTTGATTTACCTTTTGGTTTGGATCATCCATTGAGGTAAAATACAAGGTTTTTTTTAATTATTATTAGTGGATTTACCTGCTTGTTTCTTCTACGCAATACATGTATTACAGACAACTGTGCACATATTATTTATGATGTGCATTAATAAAATAGGTATAGTATTTGCAAGCAAATTGATCATAAAAAAAACATTTTGCAAAGTTGTATTTAATACTCAAAGTGGGCATGTAACAAGATTAAGGCTATGTTTGGGAGTTTGGAGGGGAATAGAGGGGAGGGCTTTGAAAAATAGGAAGAATTGGGTGAAAAGGATAAAAAGAATTTGGGTAGGAGGGTTTTGGAGGGTTTGAGTTTATTCATAACACCAAAAACCCCATAAAATGGGGGAACTCAAAAACTGTATTGAAGGAGGGTTTTGGAGGGTTTTGAAGGGCTTACATAAATTTTCCAAATATATTTTAGGTTGTTATAGTATTCTGAAAATTAAAAATTTAGTAATGATAATGACTCTTTTATCATTCTAAACAAAATTATTTTTTCAAAAAATGTCAAATATTTTCTTATATTTTTTTAAAATTTCATTTTTGGAAGTCTTCCCCTCCCCTCCCCTCCAATCTCCCAAACATAGCCTAAAGGGATTGTTGTGCATCATAGCAATATGTATCCCAAACTTCTATCCGCTGAAGTTTTGTATCACAACTAACTTAGGCTAAAACTAAATATGCAAAAACTAATCCAAAGTTTTCATCTCTATTAAATCTACTCACAACGGACACAAAAAAAAAAGTTGAATAAAACATATATACTTTGTTTATGGAATTTGGAACTTTTAACTAAAAAAATCAAGGTCCCAACATCTAAGATGCATTATATTTTGATAATTCATCCTTTTGAGTGATAGATATTAAAAAATTATGGTTAAAAAAATTATATATCATAATAGTTCGGTTCAAAACTAGAAATGATCTGTGAGATAGTGAGGTAATGTCTTGTTGTGACAGAGTTGTGTTTCTAATGAGGCAGGGGGGTTGACCTACAAGGTTAGCACCCCAACAACTAAGTCAATCAAAGAATAAGGCGTAATATGAGAGTGAGAATGAATTTGAATCATACTTTTTCTTCACATGGGATAAATTGTATATAAAAGTAGGTTGAGATGTCTAAGACATGTATCAAATATGAGGTTTTATCGTAGTGTAGCAATGGGAAGTATTTTAGAGAACTGGATCAGGTCCTCCGACCGGGGTCGCTGGTTGGAAAAAGTGGAAGAGGTTCGACAGTCGTCGTAAATAACCTAGGGAACTTGTGTATTAAATGTTAGTCTCATTACTGAGACGTTTCACATGATTATTTTGACATGTGGCCCTAGGTTTTAGAATAAGGTGTGGAGTCTCCTCCTAGGATGCTCAAGTGCATTCAAATATAGTTGTATTCTCGAGGTAAGCATCATCATTGAAAACCTAGTCATGCTTACTAATAACTCTTGGTGTGGCAAGAGTTCCATTGAGACAATAGTGAACCCTTTAGTCCTTATCTTGTCGTAAGTACATATGATTCCTCTGAAGGAGACAAAGGGAAGAACTATGGTAGTTCTGTTGTTAGAGGTACATATGTAGAGTCGAACCCTGCTCAGGTTTCATGAAACGAGTGAAGGACTCAATATTATATTATCTCTTTTAGGGTTTTGAATAATCAGGATCTCAATTATTGGAAGGTTAAAAATCACATTGACTTTCAAAGCCATTCTTAGATTCATGACCAAAATTATATTTTTCATGATAGTTGGGAAGACATGGTGATAAATGAACGCCAAGGTTTAGTGCTTCCTGCTGATACTGCTCAATATCATTGGGTGGAGGAAGAATCGACGGGGACCATCTCCTTCTTCAACAAAATTTCTCATTTGGGGGGCGCTTACACATACGTGGGGTTGTTTTTGACTTGTTGGTATCTCAGGTTAACACTTCCTAGAGAATCCATAACTCTTTCGACCTATGTTTGATTCCACTATATGGATGTTTGTTCTCCAGGTTGAAGTTTAGACATCCTTTCAATGATTTTGAGAAGGGTGTGATGACGCATCTATGAATTGCCCAGTCTCAACTACACTTGGTACAATACGCCTTTATCAAGTGTATCTCTAAGTTCAAGAGTGAGAGCTTATGAAGGAGTTTCAGACGACCGACCTTGGCCTCATGACATACTTCCTTGGTGTTGAGTTTCACAAGTCCGAGAAAAGACTGCTCATGCACCAAAAAAGGTATGTGTTTGAGATTTCGAAGAAGTTGGAAATGGAACATTGTAATGTTGTAATTACTTCAACTGAACCGCAACTTCAGTTTTTGAAGAATGGGGATGAGCAAAATGTTAATCCAACCCAGTATAGAAGGTTGATTGGATCATTGCGTTACTTGTGCAATACACGATTGAACTTGGCATTTAGTGTCAATATTGTGAGTAGATTCATGAAGAGACCGAAGATGTCTCACTTGGAAGATGTCAAGAGAATTCTAAGATATGTCAAAGGATCTATTGGATGTGGAATTCTCTTTCCCGCAATGGACACAAGAAAAAAATGCAATTTGCTTGGTTTTCCAATTCCATTTGGTGCGAAGATAAAGATGATATAAAGTCTACAACTAGATACATCTTTATGTTCAGTGAAACCCCAATCTCATAGTGTTTGAAGAATAAATCGGTAGTAGCACTCTCTTCTTGTAAGGTCGAGCATATTGTCGCTTTGTTGTGTGCGTGCCAAGCTGTATGCTAAATGAATCTATTGAAGGAGTTGGGAAGCAAAGAGGGTGGCGTTGTAACACTCATGGTTGATAACGTTTCTGCTATAAGCCTTGCTAATAATCAAATTGCATATGGAAGGAGGAAGTATATTGAGATGAGGTTTCACTACTTGAGAGAACTTGTTAGTGAAGGAAGGTTGAGATTTGGATATTATTGAAGTGAGGAATAAGTGGCTGATTTGCTGACTAAAGGAGTTACAATTGAAGTGTTCAAGAGATTACAGAAGAACATGAGCATGAAAGACTTGGAGCATTTTAATTAAGGTTATGTGTTGAGAGAAAACCAAGAATTTAAGTGATGTAATCGGTTACTGTGTGAATGTAACTGATTACAACTGTGTTGATAATGTAAAATAGCTGAAAATAAAAGGTTTTGCTAGATGGAGTAAATGTTACACATTCGCAGTAATCGGTTACCACTGTGTTGTATTTTAATTGTTGAAATAACTGTAATCGGTTACAGGTTTGGCGTAACAGGTTACAGGAAGTTAGTTTCAGTTTTTTGACAACTTTGTTTACTTGTGTCCCAATATATTGTAATTGTATATATACACCTTGGAGGTATCATTAATGAAATAAGATGAATGCAAATTCTCACCCTTAATTATACTCTCTCTAATTCTTTCTTTCACTCTCCCACTCTCTACACTCAATTATTCCATTTTCATCAATCTCGTGGTTTCAAATTTTAACACAAATGTCACTCATCACACTTGTGGATAAACTCTATATATCATGATTTATTTTCCTTCATACATGCAATATACCTTGCATATGCAAAGAACATAAAACCTAATTCATATCCTTTCCTTGTTTGCTTGCATATGCGAGCTATCTTCCGTGCATATAGAGCTGTCAAATAAGCCCTATATTTGAAAGCCCCGCTTATTTAGCCCCATCAAAGCCCTAATATATTAAGCTCTTACTATTGGAGATTTATTTTAGGCCCTAAAATGTTAGACCCTTTACATAATGCTTTCTTTTTTGGCCCCATTGAGAGGGCCCTATTTTATTCCAAAAACTTGCACAAAATTACTCCATTGTTCTGTTCAGAAAAAAATTGTAATTATTTATTTGTTAAACAAGATGTACTTTTATTTCAAAGCATGATCCTTTTATTTTTTAAATCACATTTATAGTAGTAGCCATATCTTAATAGTATCTACATTACTTCGCAGGTATACTTACATTAAGAATTTAAGAATTCTAAATATTTATTTGTTAAAAAATACTTAAATGTTCAATAAATTAAGAAAGGATTATAAATGTTTATTTGTTAAACAAAACGTACTTTTATTTTGAAGCCAAATTAATGAAAGAGACTAAAGTACATTTGTTAAAATCAGTTTTATTTTGTTTTTGTTTATTTATATCTTTTAATCTTGTAACGAGTAAAAGTATTATTTGTATTCATTTTTTATTTGTATAATTGATTTGCTATTAAAAAAGGCTAATTAATATTACTTCATATAATATGATTATTTTATCATAATTTATTATGTTAGTGAAGTTTTTTATTGATAAGATAATAGTGAGATTATCTATATAAGTTGATAATAAATAAGTGTTTTGTAAATGCATATAAATTTATAACCGTACGGTTAATGGTAATCTATAAAATATGAGCTTTATTTTATTTTTTTGAAAAAACTTTTTTTAAATCTTTTTTAAAAAATTGTTTGATTTTGAAATTTTTAACAGTTTTTTTTATTTTAAAAAAGCTATTAAAATTTAGTTTTATTTTTTGATTTTTTTTAATTTTATTTTTCATAATTATGTTTTTTAATTTTATCTGAGCCTTATGGCCCCCTTTTGAATTTTAGGGCCTTCTAACTTTAGGCCCTATGTATTTGATGGCTTACTATTGTTAAACTTTTTTATGCCCTCTTAATATTGGGACTGGGACCCAAATTAATTGGCCCCTTAAATTGACACCTCTACGTGCATATATGAAGATTACCAAACTTGATTTCTTTATGATGTGTGTTTTCTAGCATGTGTGAAATATTCATCTCCGAAAGTGGCAGATCTTGCCCAATATATTAAGAGTAACAATAAATACTTTTTAAAATTCACAACAATTATATGGAACTATGTTTGAAACTTTTTCTCTTAAAAACATTAATTTTTTATTTTTTTTAATACAAAAGGGGCCTAAGCCCAAGGAAAAAAAACTACAACACAGTCACACGGGGGGCAGCAACGCCCAGCCTATCCGAGGAAAGCAAAGGAAAGACACTACCAGGACATAATTGAAAAACACAGGGTCTAGGATCGTGAAACGAACTAAGCTTAGCCATAGCGTCAGCACACTTATTTGCCTCACGGAAGATGTGAATGAAAGACACTATAATATCATCTCTGATAAAACATTGAATATTTCTCAGCAGTCCACTAACTGCTCCACTTTGACTACGTAACCCATTAAGCTTCGCAACGATGGTCATGTTGTCTGATTGAAGCTCAATGCAATTGAAACCTTTACCAATAGCAAACTTGATACCTTCCAACACTGCCCACAACTCAGCCACTTCAATACTACAGGTACCAATATACTTAGAGAAACCCCCTAACCAACAGCCATGCGCAGGAGGGAGCCACTTAATTTCAATTGTAATAGCATGATGGGATGTGAAAGTCCGATGGCACGCTGCACTAGCACCATACTTTCTAGCTTTCGCAATTACCTGCTCGTGGATGTTACTCGGGAGCACAAACTCAGCATCGTGGATCCGTTTGTTTCTCCAATACCAAAGCAAGTGACAAGTTGTAGCCCAAATGTCACACCATCTCAGCCCTTCAAACTTATTATACTCCTTTGAAAGATTAGTTTGAACCCACTCTTGAAAGTTTAAGGCAGCAAACTCATGCCGGTAATCAGTCCTAATCAGGGAATTCCAAACAGTTACAGCTACATCACAGTCCCTTAGTACATGGATAGTGTCCTCATACTGATTAGGACACAGATCACACCAAGGAGCACCTATTGTCAATTTGTTCAAATAGGAATCCGTGAGCAGTTTCTCGTGATTCATCAACCAAACGAAGGTTTTGATACGCTCCGGAACAAGCAATTTCCAAACACGCATCCAATTGTCCTCAGTCGGAGTCTGACTTATCCCATCAAACAACTTGTATGCACTGGCAATTGAAAAAACAGTTATGAGAATTCCTCCAAATGCAAGTATCATCCCCAACATCATCACATGGAGGGTGAATCGCCTGAATTTCATTTACCGTACGCTCATCAAACAGACTGCGAAGCAGAGGTAAGTTCCAATCCTTAATATCAACAATCAAGTCCACAACGTGTTCAATAAGAGTATTTCCAATGTGCCTATTAGTGGAAGCTTGGATCAAACCTGATTTTAGCCAACAGTCATTCCAAACGTTCACTTGTCTGCCATTTCCAATATCCCAGCCTCTACTCGCAGCCAGCATAGGCCACAGTTGGACAAGGTTCTTCCACAAACTCGAATCATTTTTCTTTGCAGTCACGCTGACGCAATAATCCACCCCTCTTTCATATTTACTTCGCACAACTTGGCACCACAAATCATTATTACCTTCCATCAGCTTCCAACCAAGCTTTGCGAGGCAAGCCTGGTTCATATGCACCAGGTTTCTAAGGCCCAATCCTCCCAGTACCTTAGGCTGAACAATAGTACTCCATCTCACAGCATGAATATGTCTTTTATCTTCGCTATCTCCCCAAATAAAACTTCGTTGGATTCTGTGGATCTCTTTGATACACTCCTTTGGCAATGCACATGTCATCATTGTGTAGGTCGGAATAGCTTCGATAACAGATTTTGCTAGCGTCGTTCTACCTGCAAAAGATAAAAGATTAGCTTTCCAGCTTGTTAGTTTAAACTTAATATTATCAATGATTTGGCCAAAGTCCTTCTTCCTTGGGTTCCTCCCTGTGATAGGGACCCCCAAATATTTCCCCAAAGCTTTGGTTTCCTTAAAGCCAGAAAGCTGGAGCAGCTCACTTCTCGTATGCCTCGGGGTGTTTGAGGAGAAGAGGACCCTTGTCTTCTCATTACTCACTCTTTGGCCAAACATATCACAAAAATCCTCAAGAACTTTTTTAACACAATGCATTTGATTCGCAGATGCCTTGCCAAAGAGGAGCAGATCATCAGCGAACATCAGATGAGAGATAGCTGGACAATTCCTCACTGCTTTGATCCCTATCCAATCTCCACTATCAACAGCATCTAAGATCATGTGCGAGAGTTTGTCCATGCAAAGGACAAAAAGATAAGGAGAGATTGGGTCTCCTTGTCTAATTCCTTTTGTAGAGTCAAAGTAAGGCATTTGGCTCCCGTTCCAATTGATACTCATAGACACAGTAGAAATAGCTTGCATAATAACATTGATGAGCTTTGGAGGAAGGCCAATTTCCATCAGGACCTTATGAATAAATTGCCAACTCAAGTTATCGTAAGCCTTTGTCAAATCAACTTTAATAACGAAATAACCAACCTTTCCTTTTTTGTTATTCATACTGTGCATAAGCTCCTGGGCCAGAATCACATTTTCATGAATGCTACGCCCCGGGATAAAACCTGTTTGAAAAGTCCCTATCAAATCTGCTATGAACCCTTTCAGTCTATTAACAATAATTTTACTCAAACACTTATAGATAGAATTGCAGTGGGAGATGAGTCGAAACTGATGCACCTGGCTAGGATTCTCAATCTTCGGAATCAAACAGATGTCCGTCTGATTCACCTCCTTGATTTTGTCAGGAAAGTTCCACATGTCATTAATATAGTTACAGAAACTAGTTTCCACACAATTCCAGGACTTTTGGTAAAAACCCTCCGGGAAACCATCTGGTCCCGGGGCTTTCCACGGTGCCATAGAAAATGTAGCATTGCGAACTTCTTCCAAACTTAGGCCATCTCCCAACTTCTAGGCCAAAACAGGTTCCACCTTGGGATAGCAGTGATTAGTATCCTTCCAATGCTTAGTAACAGTATCTTTGTGAAGAGAGCATGATAAAAGTTTTTGAAAATGTTCCCAATTTGAACCTCATCCTCAATCCAATCACCAGCCTCATTCTTGACCATCACAATCTGATTTTTCCTCTTCCTTTGAGTAGCTTTCATATGATAATAACGGGTATTCCGGTCCCCGTCTACCAACCATTTCGCTCTCGAGCGCTGGAACCAAAGAAGTTCTTCTTGGTGGAGGACTTTAGAGAGCTCCCTTTATTCCCATTAATTTTTTATGTTCAACCATTATACCACTTTTATAAAAATATACAATTAATTGCCAGTAATTATATGCTAAGAATTTTGATTGAGTTGCCAAATAGTTGATGATCAATAACTATTTGAGCTCTCATTCAAATATCTTTATGCAAATTTCAAAGGCGACGAGTTTTATGTTTCGCCAGTTTTTCTGGGTGAGCTCTTCGGCGTCCTCTTCTTGTCTGATTGTTGTTTTCAGTTTGTCAATGTTCGATTACGATGACTTCAGTTGGTTGGTTCGGCGTTGCTTTGATATTTTGTTATAAATGTTAGGTCTGTTATTGATGGTTTTTATTCAAATCTCATGTTGGATTCATTGGATTGTGTCGATGTGCATTTTTCAGCTTCGCATTGGGTTTATATGAGATTTATTTCTAATTTGTTTTTTATATCACTTTTGTTTCTCATATTCAGTGCCGATATGTGATTGTTGGGTCAGATTTATGTAAAGAAAAAACTATATACTAAGAATTTAACTGTTATATTTCATTGATAAAATATGCACAAATTATCATTCATGAAATATGCACAAATTAAATATTAATTTCATCTTTTCTAATTTTAAATAATTACAACTTATTTGTCAAAAAATACAATTAGATTATCATAACACTAAAATCAAATTATTCTAACGCCAAGACAAAATAACTATCTAACATCATGGTTATTTCCATCAATGAGAAAGCTACAATAGTTCTTTTAAAAACTCTAAAACATGCATAATTATGTAATGCGCATAATCAACTTGAAATACAAACTTAAAAAATATCAATTGATGGGTTGAGATCTCTACATAATTATCATCATTGTAAAAGAAAATTTAAATTATTACTATGAAATCAATAGAAATGTTTAACTATTTATGATAACCACTTTCAAAATCACACAAATAATTTTTTAATCACAAATTTCTATTGATTTCATAGTAACTATTAATTCTTCTGTTAATATTTTTTAATTATTAAATTGATTTTTATTTTTAATTTCATTTTTAAATAAATATGAATTAATAATAAAAAAAGTCAAAACTATAATATAAAAAAGCTAAAATTATTTTTTATAAAGAGTTGAATTCAAACCCTTTAGATCTCATCTTAAGTGTACATTCATGATAATTAATTCTCATGATTTCTAGAAATTTAAAACAGAAAATATAAAATTTGTACTAATAGGGTCTCGAACCCAAATCCCTTCAGATTAAATGAGAGACAATTTACTACAATAAAAATTGATTTGTATATTTGTAAAACTATAATCATTTTACTAACAATAGAATTGATTTGTCTAATTGTTATTGATAGCCACTTTACTTTCTATAGAAATTGATTTGTTTAGTTGTAAATAATAATCATTTTATTAACAATAGAAATTGATTTGTCTAATTGTAAATGATAGTCATTTTACTAACAATAGAAATGATTTGTCTAATTGTAGATGATAATTATTTTATTAATAATAGAAATTGATTTGTCTAATTCTAAATGATAGTCACTTTACTTACAATAGAAATTGATTTGTTTGGTTATAAAATGAATATTGTTTAATCTCGAAGGACTTGGGTTTGAGATTTCATAGATAAAAAGTAATGTACAAAATTTGTTAATATTAGTAGAAATATAATAATTATTTGTCGTGTATATTGGTCTAGTGATAAAAAGATAAATATATTTTTAAAAATCCGGGATTCGGTTCCTTATCCATACAAACTTCTTTCAAATATAAAAATAATAATTAAAGACTGAGTCAAAAATAATAAATGACTCACGCATGTTCGATTAAATATTTAAATGTAAACGGTAAAGTGTGATGTTAAACACTTTTTCGGATTAAAAAAACCTACTTGCCTAATTTAAAATGGAACATGTCTTTTCTCCTCTGGCAATGGCATCACAAGGAATCTAATGAGGCATAAAAGCTAATTCCAAGAAAAGCAAACCAAATATAAAATGACCATTCCTGTATAAAATAATTATATAAAATGACTATTGACAAATAGAATTTAATAAGATAAATAAATCTTATTATAAAAAGCTTCTTTGTCTACACGTGACAAGAATAATTGAACTCGACTGTGTCTCTAGATCAATTGGTTAAGATCTTTCCTTTTGGTTAAAAAAAATAAGAGTGAAGACTCATTTTGGTCCCTCACAAAAACTTCAGAATTCAAATTAGTCCTCCACAAAAAAAGGACCCGATTTAATCCTTTACAAAATATGACCGGGTCATATTAGTCTTTCTGTAAATATTTTTTTCAAACCGGTTTTTTCTTCTACTTTTAAACCGTGACTGGACCGCCAAGTCCTATTTTATTTTTTATTTTTCATTGATTTTTATTTTTAATTTCGATTTTATTTTTAAACAATTCAGATTTTAAAATATAAAAAAAAGATAAGATATGTTCTAAGAAGGAATCGAACTCAAGACATTTAGATCACTCCTATGCCTTTACCACTATGTTAACATACATTGATGACAAATAATTCGCATGATTTATAGTAATATTAAACAATTCTGAATTTAAAACAAAAAACATAAATTTTGGTACCTACGGGTCTCAAACCCAAGTTCCTTCAAATTAAATAGTAGTCACTTTATTGTAAATATGAAAAGTAATCTAAGAGGGGTTGCATGAATTAGATTAATTGATATTAGTGAATTTTTCTCGATAATGAATGTTAACAATGTTTTGATTTTTTTGAAACTATTATAACAATTTCGAAAAAAATAGAACAACATTGCTAAATTCATAATCGAGAAAAATTCACTAATACCGATTAATCTAACTGATTCACCCGCTCTTAGATCACTTTTCATATTTATAGTGAAGTGACTATCATTAAATTTGAAGGGACTTGAGTTTGAGACCTCATGGGTACAAATTTTATATTTTATATTTTATATTTTAAATTTAGAATTGTTTAATATTACTATAAATTATGCGAATTATTTGTCACCAGTGTACGTTGGCATAGTGGTAAAGGCATAGGATGTGACCTAAACGTCTTGAGTTCGATTCCTTTTCAGAACAAATCTTATCTTTTTTTGTATTTTAAAATTGAAAAAAATATTTACAGAAAGACTAATATGACTCGGTTATATTTTGTAAGGGATTAAATTGGGTCCTTTTTTTATGGAGGACTAATTTGGATTCTGTAGTTTTTGTGAGGGACCAAAATGGGTCTTCACTCAAAAAATAATAATAATTGGTTAAGAGGCAAATACTTTTACTCAAAGAGTATTTTAAAGAGTAAGTTATCAAGATTTACTTCACATTTTGACTATTAATTCTTTTTTAAATTAATGGTTATAATTAATAAATAATTAAATGTTACGAGAGAAAATTAATATTAAGTAATTTTAATCATTATATTAAAAAAAATTAATGGTCAATATGTAGAATAAGTCTTGATAACTTCCTCTTGAAATAAGAATATTCCGTCTAATTAATATTATAATACTTCGAATTAAAGTAATCAATTTTCAATCCCAAAAAAAGTACGAAACCAATTGAGTTCATTTTTAGCATCCGGCCATGTGCTCATTTGTAGAAAAATATATTGGCAAAAAAATTTAGATCAAAATTTTACTTATTTTTATGAGTTATTGAATTAATGAATCAATAATGTTTAATCAATTAATATAAATGAATTATGATTGGTTACATTTTAAATAGAAGTGTTCAGAAACAAGTGTGAGTTATGTTGAAAAACTAGTGTGAGTTCCAAGTTTCACATTAGTTAGAAAAATAAAGGTAGAACATTTTATAAGTGAGAGAACTCATATACCTATCACCTTAAGATTTTGGATGAATATTTGACATCTCTCACATTTGTTTGAGCGAGTCTTTAATTGACCTTTAGGTGAGTGTTTAACCCAACGTGAATGCTTTCCCCTTATGATGACCCAACAAAAAGTATATTTAATTTATGAGAAACTAAAAACAAAAGGTGAGATAAGGAAGTCATGCCTTCCTTCGACGGATCAATATTTCTGATACGGGAGGAGGGAGTTGGCATGCAAGATTAGCATCAAACGTTCAAATTAGTGAGTGAAATCAAAATTAATATGTGAGTGATAATGAATTTGAATATCTGAAATGACGCTTTACCCTTAAATACGAAGAGAGACAATTCGTGTGTGAAGTGGCGTGTTGTGCGAACAACCGCCAGATTGGATCAGACGGTAATTGATGTTTCGAATGGAGTAATTGCCTACTTCAGGTTATAATGAAGGTTTGTGTGCTTCGCGTGCCTTTCCACTTGGGGTTCGATCATAGCATTTTTCTATGTGTCTTGCAGACGACCTATAACAATAACAAATATAAAAAATATTCATATTAATATATTTTTCATTATTTTTTAAATTCTAATAATAATAATTATTAATATTTTAATAGTATATAACTGTGCATCGCACAAATGTACGTCTAGTTAATGGGGATATTTCATTAGGTAGCCCTCCAACCCTTTTGTCATCCTTAAACGCACAATTTTTTCCTTCCACAGCTTCAATTATACTTCTTGGCGGTGTTTCACCTCAACAAGAGATCTTTTTCTTCACGAAGATTCACTCTTATGGGAAACCCAACGGAGAATCTTTATGCATCTTCTTGCCCTTTTTTGTGTATCTTTCAAGTTTGCCTTTTATGATTAAGTAGTCAATGAAATTCTTAACGTGGATGTATTCACTAGTCTCGTGCATATGGAATTTGTAGTTAGAGAGTGTGAAAACAATCGTAGGAATACCGCCTCTTCCTCATTTTTTGGAGCTTATAGCGTATCAACGATTTCAAAGAATTTTGTGAGGTCCAAGTATGTGTTTTCAAGATCTAAACAGCAAAAGGGTTAGCATACAAAATTCATAATAAACTCGTTTTCATTTCACTCTATTGGACATTCTTTTGTGTTTTAGCAAGATGAGCTAGACCTCTGGGACTATAGTGGCATGGTGTGCCACAATTGTTGTTTCCATTGTTGTTGTTCTCGACTTTAACCATGGTTCTTTCTTTTCAGACAAATGACTCTTCTAGATTTAGCCTTTCAGGTCTTTGTTTCTTTTTCCTGTTTTTATCGAGTTTTATGTGTGCGGTTATTTTGATTTCAGGATCGAATAACAATTATTCTGAAGGAACCTTACCTCACATAAACTAGTAAAAACAGAACTAACTCTAAATTTTAATGGGTTAGTCATTATAAACAAAATATGCAAATATTAAGAAATATACACATATATAAAAAAACACTTAAAACAATAAAAAAAAACTATATGATGTCTTTAAAAACTGCACCAATTCCCACAATGGCGCCATTTTGTTCGTTGAGCAACAAAACTAACTTTTATAATTATTGTATCCACAGAGACCGGTGGTTTCATAAACCATTCAATAATTTCTAAGATTCTAAGTAGGGAAGGGGTTTATATTAGTTTGATGCATGAAAATAAATGATAGAAAGTAAAATAGAGATTTCGGTGTTAACACTAAGAAAACTTGCTATGGGTAAATTTCATCATTATGTATTTATCATGTACATCCATAGGTCAGTAATATTCTCCTTTACTCAGCTATTAATATTATCACATGTTTCTCTCATTTGTATCTTCTTTCGGTCTCTGTGCTCTGAGATCAGTGCATTACCTAATAGCCGATATCTTGGTCAATTAACCAACACAGAGCATTAAGTTCTAACAGTTACAAAATAGCAAGACTCAATATCGATCATGCTATAGTACGTGCAAATATTGAGCCTAACCCTATATCTAGGCACTATTATCCAATAAATGATTATCTTTGATCGAGTAATGACAAACACCTTTCGAATGTCAAGTCACACCATAAAACAAGTTTTAGGTGGCAAATCTAAAACACGTATTAAGATTAAAGAGTCATAAATATTAAAGCATTAGTTGAATTACACAGAACGCAATGACCTATTAATTAATATATGAATATAATGACTACATCTAACCCCTAACAAAGAGATTTTAGCGCCTACTCATCATAACTATTGTTAATCATGCGTAGTTGAGCTTGGACGTTTACATGCCCTGTCACTAGAGTAGCGCTTCTGTCTTCAGGATCCCTCTCTTATTCTTCTATAATAGATCAAGGTGAACCTACTCCAACTTTGAACTACCTTACTCCACCAAAACTCCATTTGCATGAATTGGAAGCATTCACCAGATGCACCGCCCTTGCGCCTATCAAGCATGATTTCTTTCACATTGAGTAATGCTAGTTGTCAAACAGGTGGCCCTAGCAGGTTTTCCTCGCTTAGTGCAACGCCTCTGTGCTTAGTGCACAAATTCTTGCTTCACCATGAAGTACTTGAACCTAGACGTGTCATCTTGCCTTCTGATTGCGCTTAGCGCGCCTATGGATGGACCTAACGAGCCTTGATTTTTAGGGTTTTGCTCTGGCTTGGTCTTTGTGTGCTTAATCGTTGTTTTCTAGTCCTTTTTACTGGTTTATGATTGATACATTTTAGGAAAGTCCAAACAGTTGCTTTCTCACTTTTTATAGAAAAATTAGAAGAGATTGTATTGATTGCTTGTAAAATAAGTTAATAAGTGCCTACATACTTTACATAAATTTGATACTAAAAAAAATCGATTTCTACATATGCAATCATTTTTGCATACTTGAATAGAGAATGACTGGTAGGTAGGTAGGTAGAAGATGACCGGTGTAAAAATGGTTATGATGCGATGGTGACAGTTCTCCATTAATAGAAGAGGGTGCCTATTAAAAATGTTAACATTTTAAAACTTTATGTTACTAGTTATCTTCAAATTGTCCAACGTGAAATGCAGATAGTTGTTGGATGCAGATAAAAACAGATAGAAGAAAAGACACACTCCTATGTGACACCCATAGATACAGGTCCACTTATAAGTTAGTGACTGATGCGCCTTCATGAATTGTTCTTTGGCCAGCCTAAAACAAAGGAAAGAACCAATTTGAGTTAGATGAATTTAAACTATAAAGTTAGAGTTTAATCTTTGATAACATCACTTTGCATTTTATATAATGAAATGTAACGTAATAATGTAGTAACAAATTTATTAACCTTTTATTTTTCCTCCGGTTTTGATCTAATCTTCTTCAATGAATTGTACTCTACTCATGTGTTTATTTTAAACAAAATGAATACAGTCAAATTAGCAACAATATATTAGTGCTTACCCACTTAATAAGCAATTCAAATTTTGTAACATTAGCTCTAGTGATGATCCTTTTATATAATTGTTATACTCAGTTGGATATATCATCATATAATCAATAAAATAATAGTACCTGCAAGAAACAATTATTCATGCCAGATCATGCCGACATAAAAGAAGACTAAATATTAATATTATACATACCATTTCAAATCTAGTCAAGTAAAAAAGAATAAACAATGTATCATACTATTCATTTTCTTCACATATTCATATCTATAAAACCAAACCCTTCACTTCCATTAACTACTCACCCTTAGCATTGAACTCAATAATGGCTTCTTTTACAACTCTTCTCTCCCTTCTCACAATATCCCTTCTCTCATTCTCCTCCTCATCACAACTCATCTTACCAATAGAGAAAGACCCAGCAACCAATCTCTTCTACACCTCACTTTCCATAGGAACACCTCACCACACCTTCAATCTAGCCATTGATCTTGCAGGACCAATCCTATGGTATGACTGCAACAAAAACTACACTTCTTCAACCTACACTCCCCTCCCTTGTGAATCCAATCTCTGCAACGGTAATGCTGGTTGCACCAGCTGCAATGGCCCTTTCAAACCAGGTTGCTCAAACAACACATGCGGTGCCAACATTATCAACCAACTAGCTGACTCCATTTTCTCAGGTGACACTGGCAAAGACGAGTTGTTCATATCACAGACCAAAATCTCAGGACTACTCTCCGGTTGCACCGATGTCGATGGTTTCTCAGATGATTCTCCTCTTAAAGGCTTACCAAAGGCCACAAAAGGGATACTAGGCCTTGCAAGAACAAGACTTGCATTACCAACACAGCTTTCATTGTCTTCTTCTCATAAACTTCCTCAGAAGTTTTCTCTTTGTTTACCATCTTCTAACAAGAAAGGACTTGGTAGTCTTTTCATTGGTGATACTGATGCTTCTTTTTCAAAGTTTCAACTCACTACTATTCCTCTTATTATAAACCCCTTTAGCACTGCTCCAATATTTACTCTAGGTGATGCATCTTATGAGTATTTTATTGATGTGAAATCAGTTAAAGTTGGTGGTGAGATTCTTAACCTTAAGTCTTCACTTTTGTCCATTGACAATAAGGGTAATGGTGGAACAAAGTTTAGCACATTGAACTCCTTCACAGTGTTGCATAGTTCTATATTGAAGCCACTTGTCAGAGATTTTGTCAAGAAAGCTTCTGATAAGAAAATAAAGAAAGTTGCACCGGTTGCACCATTTGAGGCATGTTTTGATTTAAGCACTATTGGTAGGACTGTAACTGGATTGGATGTGCCTACTATTGGTTTGGTGCTAGAAGGGGGTGTTGAGTGGACAGTTTATGGTGGAAATTCAATGGTGTTGGTGAATAAGAATGTAGCATGTCTTGGATTTGTGGATGGTGGTAAAGAGCCAAGAACAGCAGTTGTTATTGGTGGGAACTTATTGGAGGATAATTTGTTGGAGTTTGATTTGGTTTCTTCTAAATTAGGATTTAGTTCTTCACTTCTCCTTCATAATGCAAGATGTTCCAATTTAGAAGCTAGTGGAAATCTTATTTCAATTGAGTGAGATTATGAGTTTAAGTAACTTTTGTTATTAGCTTTCAACTGAATAAGATTGATGATTGTAACTTTAGTTGTTTCTGTTTTGAGTGAGGTGTGATGATTGTAACTTTTGTCATTTTGCTTTCTCTTTATTATTGTAAGTCATGTGTATTGACTAAGAATCAATGAAGTTTATGCATTTTCTTTTAGCACTAGCTTGGAGAATATATAAGATGAAAGTCCTGAGTTTGTATATGACACTAGTTCACGGAGAATTTCTCTCTATTTGAATTAAGTGTCTTAGCCTAATAGGTAACAATTTGAATAATAGAACTTGATATCTTAGTTCACTATTGTTATAAAACAATAAAACATGTATACATAGTCAAATCATAGTGATTCTATTTCGAGCCGCCAAATGTCCAAATTAATATTAACGTTGATCTACTTCAAAATAATTTAAGGCATAAAAATTATCATACGATATATTTAAGATTCACTTTTGGATCTTCACTTTTTACTACAATTATTTTAAATTTTGAATTGACTTAAGTATTAGAGTGTTAATCATACAGAATCACCTTTATGCCGCCGTATCGAAGATCAGCAACATCGGTTCAAAATTGCTCACCATCAACGTGCATCTAATTCAGATTCCAAAATGGAACAGTGATGCCGTCTATATGAACTGACTTCTAATTTCTACGAAAAATCCACGAATGTATCGTTCTAGATCCAAAATCGAATGCCTATTAGATCACCAAGAAACGGAGACAATTACCTCCAATATCACGCCGAAGATCCTCGATCATCCTTCCAATTTCGTATTGCCTCAATTATCTGTCATCAGTGAGATCTGTATTGTAACAACTTCCAAGGTAGATCCACTCTAGAGTATTTCCTTAATATGGCGAATAATCTCTGAACGATAAATGAAAACTGCATGACACTGAAATCCCTAAATTCTGATGACGTAAACGGAGTCTAGAATGCAGAGATCTATTAATTTTTCATAAGATGTGGACTATTAAATTTGAATCCTGAACCTAACTAATTTTTTTTCTGTTTTAAATTTACATTTTTATATCTTTTATTTTTGTAATATTTTAATTTCATGGTTAATATTTTAATTTTAAATATTTAAAATAATATATTTAAAAACTTAAATTAAATTATAATAATCATAAATAATTATTTTATAGAATGATGCACGGATGTAGGAGAATGTCTAATTTAAAATAAATTTAAAATTTTCTCTCTCATTATTAATTATTTTTGAAAATATAAATATAAATTTGTTCCTGTGAAAAAAATTTCAGAAAATTCAATCTAATTTCTTCTAATCGACCAATATGTCAGGTGTCTGAGGATCTTTGAATTCCATCAGAGAGGATCTCATATTGCCAAACGTTTTGCATAGTATAGGCTAAAGCAACACCGACATACAACCATGTTCTCTCCAACTGAGTCTAATGGAGAATACAAAATTATCACCATGTGAAAATAATAATGCAAGATTCTCTTATTTAAAATGAAAAAGCCATTTTCTTCAGTGGCATCACAATATGAATCGCCCTTAAATAATCGTAAAGAGAACCTTTATCCTTAAATCACTAGAGCCTAAAGCTGACCAAATATGAGTAATGTTAATTGATATAAATTAGATTATATAAAACATTTATTTTCTACACGTGATGAAAATCATATTAAAAAATTAATACAATTCAAATCTACTATTATCATAAAAGATTTCTTGTTCATTGTGTGAGATTCTTACATTTTCTTCATATGCATGTTCATATTACCAATTGGAAAAGACCCAATAACCAATCTTTTCTACACTTCAATTGGCATAGGAACACCTCAACATAACTTCTTGGTGCGTGTGTGTGGTCAAGCAGTGAAACACTTGGGTTTTGAGAGTGTGCTCCTCTCAAGGTCTAAAACTGCATCGGTTGCACCATTTGGAGCATGTTTTGATTTAAGCAATATTGGTAGGACTAAAACTGGATTGGATGTGCCTACTATTGATTTGGTGCTAGAAGGGGGTGTTGAGTGGACAATTTATGGTGGAAATTCAATGATATTGGTGAATAAAAATGTTGCATGTCTTGGATTTGTGGATGCTGGTAAAGAGCCAAGAACAGCTGTTGTTATAGGTGGACACATATTGGAGGATAATCTATTGGAGTTTGATTTAGTTTCTTCTAAATTACGATTCAGTTCTTCACTCCTCCTTCATAATGCAAGATGTTCCAATTCAGAAGCTATTTGAAATCTTTTTTTAGATGAATGAGATTATGAGTTTAAGTAACTTTTGTTATTTCCCTTTCAACTGAGTAAGATCTGATGATTGTAACTTTAGTTCTTTCTGTTTTAACTGAGTGAGATATGATGATGGTAACTTTTGTCATTTTCGTTTCTCTTTATTATTGTAACTCATGTATTGTTGACTAAGAATCAATGCAGTGTACATGCATTTTCTTTTAACACTAGATTTTATGATACATCATATGATGAAAGTCCTGAAATTGTGTATGCACTAGTTCAAATTCCTTCTGGTTGAAGTGTTTTAGCTGGGAAACAATTTGAATAATAGAAAGTGATGGTCAAACAACTAACAAATTTATGCAACACAAAATTAATGAGAAAGAACACTAAAAAAATTTGAACCAAATTTAAGTGTTTTCTCTCAATTTTGTTGGGAGATGAGTTTTTTTTAGAGAGATTCTTATAGATTTCTAATTCTATGAATTTAAAGATATTTGTAGGTTGTGTAAGGGTTGAGAGACATTTTCAAATATTTTATGATTGAATGATTTATGTATTGAGAGGATGAAAGGTTTTGTCATAAATGAGTTGAAATTAGGAAGTGTTTTTATAATCTTGTTAAGATAACTTAGTCTAAATCATCTATAATCTCTTGGTGATATTCTCGATTGGTAGTGGATCGTAGAGGTGCTCTATCCTCTATAATAGATCAATTTGGATAGAACTAGTTAAACAATTAACCGTGTTGATTCTCCACTTTTATCTTGTTTTTATTACCTTGTATTTTGCATAGACTTGGTTGGTAAATTGATTATTGGTTGAGAGTGTTTAGTGTGTTTAACCATTGTTTTCTGTTCCACACATTGTGTTTGTTGGTGTGTTTGAATCATTTAAATTAATTTCGCTACAATTGGCGTCTACAAGTTTGATACAAGTAGAGAAAGCCAAGATAGTTGATACATAATTGTCATTATGTTGTGACTCGGAAATAAAGTTGAAGTTGTTATGCCCCTCTATGATTTCAGTTTTGTAGCTTGTTTCGTTTTCTATATTATTATTTATCACTTTTGGTAATTGAGTATCTTTCAGTTAGGTTTTGCACATGTCTTAAAATTGAGAGCAATTCATTAAATGGTGTTTTGCATTAAACCATGTTTTGCATGAATTTAGTCGAACCCTAAGATAATAGTCGTTGCAAAGTGGTTCAAGTCAAGTTAGTCGATTATTTGGGTCAAAAAACACATGAATGAATGGTTCCTATCATACTAGTTTTAGATAACAACTTTTTGTGAATAATGCAAGATGTTCCAATTTAGAATACAACATATAATGAAGTCCTGAATTTGTGTATTGTACTAGTTCATAGAGAATTCCCTCTAGTTGAAGTGTTGTTGCCTATTAATAGGAAACAATATGAATAATTTCAAAATGAAATTACAGACAGCTTCAAAATAAATTACAAATTGATATAGAAAGTAATGAGCAAACAACAGGCAACAACTAGAGGTGAAGTTGAAGTTTGCACAAGTAGTTTGGCTGAACAATAAAGAGGAACTGACTCCAAGTCTTGAATTAACCAAATCAAATTGCAAAAGATTGTTTTCTAATTGATATCCACCAATAACAATAAAAGTTGTGACATCTACACCTCCATCTACAAATGCAAGACATAAAGCCTCAGAACTCACATGAACCATAGTATTTACCCCAAACATCCTCCAAAAAACATCCTTATTTTGTAACACAAAGTCAATTTGTGGAACTCCAGGCCCAACCCTTGTAGAACTCAAATGCTTTGAGTCAAAACATAGCTTAAAAGGCTTTACTGGTTTTGCTATAGGAACATATTCAAGTGCTTTTGCAAATGCATCCACAAGAGAATTATGTATAGATGTTTCCATGATTGTGTAAGGAATTGACCACTTAGATTTATTGTTAGTTTGATAAGAACAAGTGGTGTTCTTTGGTGGATCGAAGTAATGTATTGGTTGGTGGAAGAGTCTTTTGTGATTGGAAGAACAAGTGCATTTGGTTGAATAGAGGATAGTGAATTTGAGAAAGAGATGAAGGTGGAGAAAGTATAGAAGATAAGGAAAATGGAAGCAATTGCTGTCATGCCTCTAGAGATTGATAAATATGTTTGTGTGTGAATAGAAAAATGCAGATACAATAATGATATGAATCTGAGTTCATAATACTATGTTATTTAATCAGTTTTAGAAAGTTGACTTTACTATTGAAAATATAACCCTTTCTTTCTTAGTTATTTACCTACTTGCATTTATCTTTTATTTTTAAATTAATAAAAATAGATATTGTTACTTGTTAGTTGAATATAGTTGATTTCTCATATGGATTATTTGGATGCTGAAGAGGGGCCAGATTAATGGTATTATTTGAAGCAGAAGACAACCAATTATAAATGGAAGCAGCAAAGGAATATTCAAAGTACAAGTGGATAGACGGTTCATATTTCTCACGAAGATTGCAAAATGAAGAAAGGTTGCAACCTTTCATCTTGAAGTTCTCATATGTTGACAATTTATTTTGGAAAAGTATTCAAGCTAAGTGAGATTTGGAGGGAGGGGTAGGTTTGTTTCAAATGGATTTTTTTTCAGCTGATGTTTTGACTAGTAGAAGAGAAAATGTAATTGGATATATGAGTTGGATCTGTTAGCCCAACTTTTTTAAAAGTGGCCCGCTGATTATTGGATGTTAGAAGTTACTAGAATGGTTTTAGGTTTGCATTTTCAATAATTTGAGCTAAAAATATGAGACCTATATCACCTTCCACATATTATTAGGGTACAAATTAACATTATTCAAAATATATTTTATTTCGCTCTATCAACTTCTCTCATTTTACTTCCCTTCTAATTTAGAACAAACTGCAACCATTTTAAATTTTTAAAAATGTTAATTTGTGTCCTAAAGGGCACATACAATCTAAAATTAAGAAAAATTGTGTTATATATATATATATATATATATATATATATATATATATATATATATATATATATATATATGGTTTTGCTACAATAGACCCACTTGTTTTTAAGAAGGTCTATTTTAGCAAGCTTTAACTACAAAATGGTTAAATGCACCTTAAGGTGCATGTTGCTAAAATAGACCTTCATAAAAATAAGTGGATGTATTACAACAAACCCCACAGAGGTTTGCTATAATACACCCACTTAATTTTATGAAGGTGTGTTTTAGTAAGTTTTAACTAAAAAATACTTAAATGCACCCTAAGGTGCATGTTGCTAAAATAGACCTTCATAAAAACAAGTGGGTCTATTGTAGCAAATCCATATATATATATATATATATATATATATATATATATATATATATATATATATATATATATATATATATATATATATATATATATATATATATATATATATATAGGGAGCGTATCTGGTGAGAACTGATATTTATTGTGAGAAACGAGAACTAATGATATTAACCTTCTGATTTAATTAACGCTTCAGATTTCTTTATTCCATATAAAGAGCATCTTACAGAATTTTTTTCATTAGACTTAATATTTAAAAATTCCATAAATAGAGAATTTAATCATAATTATTTTTTTATTTATTATATTAATATTTGGTATTAATAAAGACTAATATTTTTCTTATGTTAATATTTGGTATAAATAAAGACTAATATTTTTTTTCTATTTAAAAAATTAAATAAATAATAAATTTTTAGTTTGCCAATATCAAATAAACACCATAATTAACATATTATTATTAGAATAGTAAAATTTATTTAAAATGCTGGTAACTTAAAAATATGTAAAAGTAAATTTTTTCAATTTGCTAATAAATAAATCAACTCAATTAAAATATAGGTGATGATTTTAAATTCTTATCAAATTAATATATATATATAATAAATCAATAATTTTTTTTCTTATGGTAAACGGTCACAATAGTTGAAGATAAAAAATAAAACATTTATTAACTTGAAAATAAATAAATCAACAAAATTAAAATATATGTAATCATTTAAATTTTTTAATATTTTAATTCAAATAAAAATATAAACAATAAATTAATAATATATTTTTATTTAAAATGGTTACTATAGTAAAACATTCAAAAATAAAAAGTTGCTTTTATTTATAGTAGATTTATTTATACTTGAAAATTATAGATCAATATATTAGAACGTTATACTTTTTTTCATCAAAATAAATTATAGATTAATATATTTATAAGTATGTAATGAATAAAATTACACTAAGTCTAAAGCTAAATTAAAGACTATGTATACAGATTATTCAAAAATAAACAGTGAATAGAATTGTATCTATTTGAATGTATAAAATAAATATATTATAAATAATTTGGAATGTTCATTTAATTAAAAATACAATATTGATTTACCTCTATATATTCATTTGATTAAAAATATTAAAAATATGGGAGCGTATCACATTCTTTAATATTTTATGATTCTGAATATTTTAGACTTAATAATATTTTTCTGGATTTTTTGTAGTCTTCAAAAATATTTATAGTTTAGATCATTTTTATTTTAGTTAAAAAATTTAAATAGATTTAAATTACATTTTATACTCCCTAACTAAATTTAAAGTATTTTTATAACAAATATTTTATATTCATATCTTAACTAAATATTAAATATGTTTATGATAAAGAAATTTATAATATTTAAATAACGATGTAATTATTGCATTAAAATTATTTTCAGTAAGAATTTTTTTATAGAATGTTTACAAATTAAGTTTAATAGAAAACAATTCAATAAGATGCTCTTAATATGGAATCTTTAAATCTTAAACGTTAATAAGATCTAACGATTGATATTAATAGTTCTCATTTCTTACAAATCTATTAGTTCTCACCGGATACGCTCCCTATATATATATATATATATATAGGGGACGACTCAAGTGAGAACACTTGGTTATTATGAGAAATGAGAACAATGAATCACGACCATTAAATTTTGATTTTGTTGATTTTAATAAACTGGATTGGTTTCTCTTTCTATGTTGATTTAAAATAAATATTAAGGATCCTAGAAAGAGAAACCAATCCAGTCCATTAAAATCAACAAAATCAAAATTTAATGGTCGTGATTTATTGTTCTCATTTCTCATAATAACCAAGTGTTCTCACTTGAGTCGTCCCATATATATATATATATATATATATATATATATATATATATATATATATATATATATATATATATATATATATATATGAAGGATATTCTTACTCCAGGAGTAAGTTTAAAACACTTACTCCAAAAATAATTAGATTAAATGATCAATTAAAACTATTAGATTAATCAAAATCAAAGGTAGGGGTGGAAATAGGCTGGGCCGAGCTAGGCTTTGCCAAGCCTAAGCCTGGCCTGTCAAAAAAACAGAAGCCTAAGCCTGGCCTGTGGCCTGTCGTAAGCTTATTTTTTAGGCCTGAGTCTGGCCTTTTCAAAGGCCTGGTTTGCCTGTTAGCCTATATAAAAGCCTATTTGTTTTAGACATATGTATATAAGCAATTAAAATAATTTTTAAATAGACTAACTAACTAAAAGATCAAGAGACTAAAAATTTGTTTGCATTGACTTATTTTAACTTACGTCTTAGCATAATTTTTACAAGACTATTTGTTTAAGAGAACTTATGAAAACAATGTTCATCAGATGTTTTCATCTTATTTTTAAAAGTTCTTCAAGATAACCAAATTTTATTTATGTATTTTAATTCAAAGTATAAAACATATCATAATGATAATAAAAAAAGTATTCATATTTATTTAAATAGGTCGGCCTGATAGGCTTAAAAGGCTTCTTTTAGGGCCTGAGACCTAGCCTTTTTAACTAAATAGGCTTATAAAAAAGCCTAGGCCTTTTCTATTTAGAAATAATGTGTGGCCTGGCCTGAGCCCATATAGGCTAGCCTGTAGGCCTCTGTTATCGGCCTGGCCTATTTCCACCCCTAATCAAAGGTTATGATTTGGTGTAAGTGTTTTAAACTTTTATATATATATATATATATATATATATATATATATATATATATATATATATATATATATATATATATATATATATATATATATAATTATCAGCTTTAAATAAAAATAAAAATAATGTACAATTTAAAAAAAATATATATTTTTAACTCTTAACTATTACTCTTAAGACATATTTAAACATTACTAGTATATTTTAAGTTACGCTTCATTCTATTCGTTTTAAAATAGTCAATCAATAAAATCTCATTTCATATCACTTCTTATCATATTCCAACATATGCTAGAGGAGTTTGGGAGACTAAGACATGCTAGAAAATTGCCAGCAATCCTAATGTTTTAAAAATTGGATCAGTCATCAAACCGGTAAGGATATTGAGTCACTGGTTCATTAGTTTAACTACTAGGTTATTGATTGAACCGTATGACTAAATCGGATTAAACTGAATAACTCGATTGAGTAAACCGGTCTCTATTGCAATACTATATATTTATTAAATCGGTCGAACCGGATACTTATTCTCTAAAAAATATCACAACCCCCACAAAATTTTAAAATTTTATAATTTCACATGTTTATTCTTTACATTCAAATTCTAAATATAATCATCACTCACAACAAAATAATACAAAAATTTAAATTTAAATAAAATTTAAATCAGATATAATTACAAACAGGGAAAAAGTAATTTCAAATAAGGTTTAAATAAGGTTTAATTATACTTTTAAAAAAAATCATAAAAACGGCGTCGTTTTGTGCAGAAAAAAAAAACATGTATTTGAATTACCAATTTTTTAAAACCGTCAGTTCACCGTTTTTTTCGATTTTGACTGGTTTTGGTCAATTCTCACCGGTTCAATAGTATATCTGATTCAATAATCAGACCGGATCAATAACCCTTTCGGTTCCAAGCCTGATTGATCCAACTGACCGATTCGATCTGGTTTTTAAAACACTGATTGCTCGTTTAAGGAGCATAGGAAGAAGAGGACCCGTGTTGAAAATCAAAGTAACTCATCGTAACATACCGTAAACAAGTTCAGTGAGAAAAAGACATGATATCAATGCAACAAATGAAAAAGCTTTTGAATAATTGTGCGTCTAATAAATATCTCACTGCAAACAAAAGAGTACTTAGATTCTTAAAATACGTGGTTATTGATCGACTCCTAAGATAGAAAGATGATTTTGACCATTTAGAACATGAAATAAACATAGTAAGCTCTTTTAGTCTATTAAAGCATCTACAGCATTTGGATTTGTATTGAGATATTTAAATGTGTCTCATTCTGTCACATTATTTAAGCAACACCTTTCATAAAGTATATTCCAATGTTTTATTGTTTTTTTTTACTAAAAAAATACACAACTCTTAAGATATATTACCTCTGTTTTTTATTCTAATTTTTAAAAATATTATAGGTGTATTTTAATGTAATCATTGTAATATTAAAAAATGAATTATTAAAAATTTTATAACATTATTTGTCATTAATTATATGAAAAATATAAATTTAAAAAATTAAAAAAGATAATAATAAACTAGTGGGCAACCCGTACGTTCGCACGGGTTCTGGTGTGGACCGCAGATATGTCACCAGTTTGATTTTAAAATTCAAATAAAATAGAAAATGTTTTAATTTAATTAGAAAATAGAAAAAATTAAAAAAAAAAGTTATAGATGATAAATATATAAGTTAATCAAAGATAAATATTTAGATGAAAACGATGCATAAATAAACTGGTACTGCAATTCAAAATAAAACCACCGAGCTGCAAATAAACCGGCTCTACATAATCAGAACATAACTGCAACGATTAACATCTGAACCACCAACAAAGTTGAACCAAAAACTTGCAGCTTCCAAGACACTACAATTCTGCATAATTCAAAATTGATTCATCCATGAAAACCAGTACAAACCGCCTAAGTCGACTCTACAGAATAATTGAAAAAAGGTCGGTTCAGAATCACAATAACAGAAGGATTTAACAGAAAAAGAATTCGCTATCAGATGAAAAAGGATAACCAACATCCAGTTGCCTTCATCCATTTACTTCAACAATGAGCACCATCATCCATATTTTGCTCCCATCATCTTTCCAGCCACCAGCATTGAATATTAGAGGCATAAATGGAAAATAAACATGATAACATAACTCATTGAATATTAGAGGCATAAATAGAAAAGAAACACGATAACATAACTCATCTTATTAGACACATAGTTTAGTAACTAATTATTTATCTAGTTAATTATATATCTAGTAATAGTTTATGAATTTGTTTACAAATAGACATTCGAAAAATCAACGCTCTAGGTTGAAACTAATCAGATCATAGTAATTTGATACAGAAAGTCACAGTCAATTGGTTACAGTGTGAAGTTGTGGTGATGAGGCATATAAAAGAAATGGGGAAACATTAAACGTTCTCTTCTTTTGTCAACTCAACTCAATTTGTTCTGGTGATTACGCAACCATCCCTGGCATATTTGTAAAAATCAGAACCAAGTTAAATTTCCTTCATTGTACTTCACATGAATCACGTTGGATGAACAACATCTTCCCCGCGTCTCTGCCTTCTGCCTCTACTACCACTACCTATTCACAAAAACAATACTTTAGTTAAACACAGAACCATAAATTAATCTTAGCATTTCACCTCGATTTGTACCTATTCAGGCTGATTACTTTAAGATATAAAAATGTAAACAACACTCACAAGTCTCTAAATCTTTCAAGTTACGTTAAAACAGTAACATCTTTCAAGCTTTGTTTTTCAGAATATGGCTCGGCATGCGAATCAAATTTAATAAACCCATTTACTTTAGCAATGCTGTCTAACATGGGCAGGTGTGTCCCATGGACCTATTTGTCGATGCTACTAATATATGTCAGTAGTCATCAGTACATAAAATCCGGGCATGACTTAATTGAATATGGCCACCTTTGGTTGACCCATTAAAGCAACAAAATGATCTCAATGTTTATTCTAAGGATAGTGTTTATTCTAAGGACAAGTAAAAACTATGATATTAAGTTTTTAATAGAGCATGAACTCCTACCAGTGCTGAATTTCTAATAATATCGTCATATGTATGGCTGGTTGGCTGCAAACCAAGATTTTGCATCTGAAACCTGTATAACATGGAACAATTGAGTAGTCATTTTATGAGATAGAATTCTAAAAAACTAATTTCAATCGTCGAGCATTCTAAACATCACCGAAAAATCAATCAAACTTACAGCATATCCAGGTAGATCATATTTCTTGGATTCCACATAAGGATTATCATTCTACAGAAAAGTAGTTTTTGTAAGAATATCTATAAATCATTAGAACAAACAATCAATGAATATCAATACCTCAAAGACTGATGTGTGGTTCTTCTCTAGTCGAATGGACCAGTATATGAGTGTAGTAATGAAGAAAATCACAAATATGACAAGAGTTATAGAGTAAAACATCATAGACATTGGATTCATGTCATAAGGTCCCTTCTTTCATTTGCTTTGTTGCAACAAAGCTTGAGGCTTGATCCTCCCCATTTAGCCTAACAAAAAATGTGAGAATCTCAAGAGGAAAAATGTGAGAGAATGTAGCAAAAAGGGTGGAGGATTTATGGGAAGCAAGAGTAGAAAAAGATGAAGAAAGCACATCATGAAAATGTGTAATTGTTTTTGAAAAAGAGAGAAACAAAGCTTGAAAGATGTTTTTGGTTTAATTTATGATATTGAAAACACATAGCTACCGTTTTGCTTGCAGTTTCGTTTTACCCTTTTCTCGCATTTTACGGTTTAAAATAGTTTAAACATAGTTGTATTACGAATTACAGTTTAAAACAGTTTAAACATATTTGTATTACGAATTACGAACAAAATTCCAAAAACACTCAATTATAAGCAACACCAATCCAACGCAATGATTAGCTTAAGACTAACAATGCACCTCAGAAGTTATAGATTCAAATCAAACTTACATGTCTGAAGCCATTTCACGATTTTGACAGCAGACGGCGAACTACATATGCTACATCTGCACCATAGGAGTTGGACTTGGGTGATGGACATGAGATACTGATTGTTATTTTCATGAATGTTGACAGCAGGCATGTTTGATTTAATGAAGGAACTTCTCTTGAATGATCGGTACCGTTAACTTTGCCGCCAACAGGAAAACGACGTCCGCACTATGAGCATCATATCTCTAATAGAATTGTGTGACATCCAATAATGTTCATACGAGTTGAGGTATCGTCTTGAGTTCTAGGATCACCAAATGTTAGAAAAATCAATTTAAACCGAATGGAATCGAGGCTAGAATCGTGTACGGAACATTTTCCTTATAGTATTTCAAGCACTCCCAATTTGTCTTGGAGTTTCTACGCAGGAATACCCGGGATAATTCAGCCTTATCGAGTTTGCGCAAGACCGGCGAAAACTCGAATGTAGCGAAGAGTGCTCTGGAATTATTCTAAAGGATTTTCATTTTTTCTGATTTTGAATTCTGAATCCAAAGTTGTGATTTTATAGGCCATGGTGATATTGTTTCACAAGGTAGCGACCCTTGGTGAAACAATTTCTTTTCCAAGAGTTATGACTTTTGGCCCACAGCATGGTTCACCAACGGTTGCAACATTTCATGAAGAGTTACCACTCTTCGAATTCAAAATTCAAATCATAACATATTTTCCTTGTCATTTTGGAACACAATCATATTATTAATTATCATTAATAATTTGCAACAATCCCCCACTTGTTCTAATAATGACAAGTCTAATTCCAGAATATAGAAAGCAAAAGAGTGTTAATACAGTTAGGTATCTTTCGATTTGAACTTAACCTTAGTAAAGACAACGCAAAGCCTAATCGGAACGTTAGGTAGCTATGCTTTGAACCGTTATCCCATGTGATCAGACCGGCGTTACTATACACACACTCTTTAAAGGTTCTTCGCCTACATATCTCGCCTAGCACTATTTATGGCCATGTGCTTTTCCTGTTTTCATGAATTTTTCATGAGAGAAACTCCAACTCTCACTTTAAGACGGCACCATCTTGAAATTCATATAGGTGAAGTTCAGTTTGTATCTATTTATTGAGATACATATCCTCCTCGATATAGAACTTCATTAAGAGTTTCTTTAAAACTCAACCCTCAATTATATAATAGTCAACATTATCACGAAATGTTGCACCAACTTCCAAATCAACGACTTGTTGTTACCCATTGAATCTTAGGTTAAGATGTATTAACTTCAGATTGGGTTGATATCATTGTTGGAACACTTATTCAAGGAGTTTCAACCTCACACCTCTTGAGGTTGTCTTTACTAAATCTCTGGCCAGTAGTTTAGTTAATGAATTATTCAAAATTATAGATCGATCGTATATATGTGAATGAAATGATTACATCTTTAATTAATTTTCTCACGAAAGAATGTCTAAGGCCTCAGTGCCCAGACTTTTCATTTTACACATATCTGAATTCTCTTGATAAATTGGCTTGACTATCACACTGTGTTAACACCTTTGAAACGTTGTCTTTAGCCAATGGAACTTCCAACAGAAGGTCCTTCAACCATTCAACTTTTTGACCAGTGGAAGCGAGATCCACATACTATGGATTCATGGTCAAGAGAGTGTTGCATCTTGGTTTCTTGATCTTCCAAGAAATCTCACCCCCAACTAGTGTAAATATATGATCTCCAACACTCGATATCCAACTCATATTGGTATATCCTTCTCATATGGCAGGAAACCTACCATAACGGAGGTCAAGATTTTGGTTTTTAAAAGATAATTAAAATCCTTGTGATGGCCTTCCGATGCTCACCATTTGGATTTCTAGTAAATCTACTCATTTACTAAGTGCAAATGCTATGTCAGGTCTAGCAAATTATATTAGAAAACCAATTTCACTTGCGTATTCTAATATAGCCACATCTCTTCCATCATCATTTTGACACTAAGATCAAATTGAATATTCACTTTCTTGAAACGTGATAGTTTGAACTTATCAAGAACTTTCTCAAAAAGTCTTTGACTAAGTTCATAACCCCCACTATTTTTGAATTACTTTGATCTCCAAAAGAGTGTCAACTTATCCAAGATCTTTCATCTTGAATGTGGTTTTCTCAACCCCCACTCTTTCGCTTTACTTTAATCGAAAAGAGTGTCCACTATTTCAAGATTTTCATCTTGAATGTGGAAGCTAGAAACCTCTTTGTTTCTAAGATTTCATTCATCTCGTTGCTAATGATCAACAAGTAATCAACATAGAGACAAAGAAATATCACAATATTCTTACACAACTTTGTGTACAAACACTTATCACAAGAATTAGATGAAGAAGCTTTTTAGATAATCATGCATGATGATGCAAGAAGGTTTTTAGATGAAGTGAGAGATGAAATTATGAGCAATTTAAAATAGTATAATATAAATTGCAACAAGTACCTTGGTTATTTTTACTTCTCTCAAATCTTCACTTGAATTTATATCGTAAACCTTCTTGGTTAACTTCATCATTGACGTGCATGACAGTTTTGATTCTTTTTCTTCTTTGATAGTCTTTGTCTTCATCAAAACTAGATATAAGATATATTCTTCACAATCTCCCCCTTTTTGATGATGACAAACTTTTTGAATTCTTATTTTGCTAAGATATGGAATTCTCCCCCTAACTTGTGTGTCTCCTCTTTAATTTGCAAATCTTGCAATGATAGAAGCAAACTTTTGGTGCCATTGTTTTGGTGCATATTTTAATCCATACAAGGATTTGAAAAACTTGCACACCTTTTTGTTCATCAGTAGGAACAATATAACATTCTGATTGCTCCATATAAATCTCCTCATTGAGATTTCTATTTAGGAATGTCCTTTGACATTTATTTGATGAAGCTAATGCAAACAAAACTATAATTTTCATTATGCTTGCTTCTAGTGCATATGTGTCAAAATAATCAACATATTTATTTTGTCTAAAACCCTTGGTTACTAATCAATCCTTGTAGATGTTTTAATGTACCATCACTATGATACTTTTTCTAAACATCCGTTTGCATCCAAAGGAGTATGATTTGACATTGTTGATTCCATTTCATCTTGGATAACATCATTCCAAGAGAAGTCCCTTGAAGTTACTTTTCCATTGTAATTCTTAGGATCATCATCTTCCACTTGAAGAATAATAGGAATATTACGAACATAATTCTCACTATTTTCTTTTACTAGATAAAAGAAATATGTCAACAATCGATTTTGTTCAGTCATAATTCCTCAGCCTTTCAAACTTTCTGCTTATTCTAAGTTCAAGTTGTTTTTCAATAATCATTGATGAACTTTCTATTTGTATTTCAACAATCTGTAGAGAACCTTCTTCACAAGGTTCTTATTTGTACGACTCGAATTCCTTATCCTCCGAGATAAGGTTCAAAATGAATAAATAAAAATTCCACATCTCAGGATTTAATCATTAGACTCCAAATTTAAAATCTAAATAATTTTATTAATTTTGAATTACCACTATATGTCTTATAATAATAAATCTCTTTGAATACAAACATGTTATTCCCATTGAATCTCAATCAAAATTCAATTGCACAATGGAGTTGTTATTTATTTTTATTTTATTTTATTTTTACATCCATGGAGTTGTTACTTAAACTTAAAACATTACGCTTTGGGTATTCATGTCTGTGCATGAAACGATGTTATTTTTATACAAAATTCTTTAATGAAGATATATGACATAGGAAAACAAAGTGAATATTGTACCGACATGATAAACAATATATATCTAATGTGATATGTATATCAAAAGATACAAAGGAAATGGTAAGAAAATAAATATCTGTACAGTACCGCAGATGGCAAGAAATTCAAGGATATCTTATATATTACCGTGAATGTTTGAAACAGTATAACAAACATCATAATCTATCATTTTTAAACATTGTATATATGAATGATTTTCTAGAGTCATATGCATTATATATTAATATCATTCAATAATCAGTATATAATATTCTTCGGAATGAAAACCATAATTTCGGCATTGATTATGGTTACAAGAACGAAATGCATTTCATTATTTTTCTTTTCTTTTTTTTTAAAATACTAATAGAACATACCTGAATTAATGATGTCGATTCTCGTTAGATTCTCGATTTGAAATTTCTCTCATCTCTTTGGTGTTTGAAACTGAAACCTCGGTAACCATTATTGAGAATACTATAAGATTGTTAGAAAATCAATTTAAACCGAATGGAATCGAGGCTAGAATCGTGTACGGAACATTTTCCTTATAGTATTTCAAGCACTCCCAATTTGTCTTGGAGTTTCTACGCAGGAATACCCAGGATAATTCAGCCTTATCGAGTTTGCGCAAGACCGGCGAAAACTCGAATGTAGCGAAGAGTGCTCTGGAATAATTCTAAAGGATTTTCATTTTTTCTGATTTTGAATTCTGAATCCAAAGTTATGATTTTATAGGCCATGGTGATATTGTTTCACAAGGTAGCGACCCTTGGTGAAACAATTTCTTTTCCAAGAGTTATGACTTTTGGCCCACAGCATGGTTCACCAACGGTTGCAACATTTCATGAAGAGTTACCACTCTTCAAATTCAAAATTCAAATCATAACATATTTTCCTTGTCATTTTGGAACACAATCATATTATTAATTATCATTAATAATTTGCAACACCAAGTAGATGGAATAATACCTTCACAACATAAAAGAAAGATTGAACCTGAAAAGGGAAAACCACTAAACATCCGAACAGACCAGCACAATGATTTGAAGGATTTTTGAAACTGTAAGCAAATTTATTTCATGAAGCCAATATAAACATTAACTTATATTAATAACTTCAAAGCATTAAATTATTGATTTCATAATCCTTGATTTCATTCAAGTATTGATCTCGACATAATTAAACAGAAATATTACCGACTCAACATACCAATTTAATTTACAGTGGAGCCTCAAGATCGTACAGTGGACAGGTTCCTGAAGAGGCCGCTGTAAACCTGCACCCATGAATGATTCAAATACACCTGAGAAAACAAATATGCAAAGATAAGTGATAGGTTCTCGAGTAGCTCGTAGATTACCGGTTCGAAACAAACATCACAAAATTACATCAAATCAAATGGCAAATAATTTTATTGCAATAACGGTCGGATTAGATTCAAATTAATAATTCATTGTTAATTTACAATCTATATGTAACCAAATTGAGAAATTACCAGAAAGAGACTGCAATATGTTATGAGTAAGAAATACGCCAAATTGGTCTCATCACTAGTTTCAAAGGGGTTAACATTATTATTATTATTACGGCTATACTTGACAACACTGCCTTTCTTGATTTGATAAATGTGATTCAACACAACATTCAAAACTGTGCTATAAAACTATTTTATGTTGTCAAGGAGCAGCAGCAAGAATCATTATACTACATACACAAATTGAAGTTGCAAACGAGGAGAATCAGTTACAACATTAACGGGGTTCAAAATAGTGAGTTCTATTTATGTATCTTATAAATTCTTAATAACAATACATATCCAATAATGTGTTCATCTACAAAAATCAAATATAGGTTAAAATTAGAAATTACAAAGTCACTCCAAACTAACCATTTCCCGATGTTTGAGTTATCAATCAAAAGGACATACAAATCCAAATTAAAAATATGCACATATAAACAACATTAGAAGAAAATAGAGATAAAGTTGAAACTAAATCTATTTCGGAATAGTAATTGCTGCCGCCTTGAACCAACACCGACATAGTGCAGAACCCACTCTTTCAAACCATCCATTTCTTCCTCGGACAGTCATTCCGCAAAAACCTAGGAATAACCCTTGATTCAAATATCAAAAAGAAAGAAAACCCTAATGTTAAAATTTCATAACTTTCAAACCTACCATTATATCAACAGTTGTGGATTATTTAGAACTCAAACGGTGGATGTCGGCCCACAAATGCGACGAGTCAAGTCTCCTCGTGAGATTCAAATCAACTCTCTTAAACAACACATCACCATGTTCTTCCTCAATAAGAAAACCAGTAGCAAGAAATCATCAACACCGAATCAAGCGATTCAACGTTGAAAGCAAGAGAAGATGTAGAAGGCGGAAGAAAAAGAGAAAGAAGGAATAAGGTTGAAGGTTGGCATCTTTGAAAAAGAGAAAGAGAAAGATGGGTCAGAACAAAAGCGTTCATATGGAAAGAGAAAGAGAAAGATGGGTCAAAATAAGAGTTTGTAGACGTGGCTCATTGTAGAGGAAGCAAGGGTAGAATGGTCTTTTCCAGAGCCATTAACTTTCTTATATGGTAGATATTAAACGCTTTGTTTGTGACTTACGAGGAGAAGAAAAGAAAGTTTTCAGAAAAAATATTGAACGGTTTCTTTAAAAAATTTATCACCGTTTTGCCATCAACCTTTTGTGAAGCTATTGCTTCCACCCACTTCGAAACATAGTCAACTGCTACCAGAATATACTTATTAGAAAAAGAGGACGGAAATGGTCCAACGAAATCAATGCCCCATCAATCAAATACTTTAACTTCTAAAAAACTTTGAACGGGAATTTCATCTCGTTTACCTATTCTGCCACTTCTTTGGCAACTATCACAACTCGCCACATAAAGGTAAGCATCTTTAAACAAAGACGACCACTAAAAGCCCGACTGAAGGACTTTGGTTGCCATACGCAAACCATTGTAATGCCCTCCATATGGTGAATTGTGACAATATCAAAGAATGCTTTTAGCTTCTTTACTTGTCACACTACTAAGCTTGAAAAAATATGGTTCATCCCACACAAAAATTTGCATCAGACAAGAACTTCCGCTTTTGGTTTCAAGCTAGATCTTCAGGTATCCACCTGGTTTCTTTGTGGTTAGCAATATTGGTAAACCAAGGTCTAACTTGTACCATAAAAAAATTTCCATCCAGAAATTCTTCTATAACCTCTTTTTATTTGTTTGTGATCTCTACATTGACTAAGCGGGATAAATGATCTGCCACCAAATTTTCGGACCCTTTTTTGTCGCAGATTTCTAAATCAAACTCTTGTAACAAAAGAATCCATTGAATAATTCTTTGTTTAGAATCTGGTTTGGTGAGCAAATATTTAATCGCCGCATGGTCAGTGTAACACACAATCTTTGAACCTACAAGATAAGAACGAAAATTTTCCAATGCAAAAACAATAGTAAGCAATTCTTTTTCGGTTGTCGCATAATTGATTTAAGAATCATTCAAAACCTTGCTTGCATAATGAATTGCATGGAAAACTTTGTTCTTTCTTTGGCCTAAAACAACACCAACCGCATAATCACTTGCATCACACATAAGTTCAAGTTCTTGGGACCAATTTGGTGCAATGATTATGGGTGCGCTACTCAATTTTTCTTTCAAATCATTAAAAGATAACATACAAGCATTATCGAAAATAAAAGACTTATCTTTGTTAAGTAAATTTCTTAAAGTCTTTGCAACTTTGGAAAAGTCTTTGATGAATCTTCGAGAAAAGCTGGCATGTCCCAAGAAGCTTCTAATTCCCTTCACATTCAAAGGAGGAGGCAACTTCTCGATAACTTCTAATTTTCCCAATTTAGAAAAAAATTTGATTCCACACATCTTCTTAGCACGGTATCAAGATCCTTCAAGCATAAATCAAACGAAGGACCAAATACGGAGAAGTCATCCATGAAAACTTTGATGCACTTCTCAATCAAGTCGGAAAAGATTACTTGCATACACCGTTGAAATGTTGTTGGTGCATTACATAACCCGAAAGGAATTCGACGATATGTGAAAATACCAAAAGGGCATGTAAAAGCCGTCGTGATCTTCCGGATCGACTACAATTTAATTGAACCCCGAATAACCTTCTAAAAAGCAATAAAATTGTTGACCGGATAATCTTTCGAGCATTTGATCTATGAAAGGCAAAGGAAAGTGATCATTTCTCGTAGCTTGATTTAGCCTACGATAGTCTATACACATCCTCCGCCCCGTTACGGTTCTAGTCAGAATTAGCTCGTTCTTATCATTAAGAATCACCGCCATTCCACCTTTCTTGGGCACCACATGAACGGGGCTTACCCAAGAACTATCCAAAATTGAATAAATCATCCCGGCCTCTAGCATCTTAACCACTTCTTTTCTAACAACTTCCTTCATCACCGGATTCAATCGTCGTTGTGATTGTGCCACCGACTTGAAATCGTCCTCCATTAAAATCTTGTGCATACAAAAGGATGGACTTATTCCTTTGAGATTAGAACGATTCCAACCCATTGCCTCTTTATTTTTCTCTAAAACAAAAATTAATTTTTCTTCTTCACCCTTAGAATGGGCATTGCTTATTATCACCGGTTTGTTTTCATTCTTTTCAAGGAATTCATACTTCAAATGTGAAGGAAGCATTTTCAATTCAAGCTCGCATTCCTCCTCAATAGTTTATTTTTTAAAGTTTCAACCACATTTGGAGGAATTTCTTCTAATGCTTCCAACTCTTTCAAACATTCCTCGATCTCTTTCTCTTCATCCCCATTGAGGATTTGGAGAGCATTTGTGGAGCCCTCTCAAGAGGAGTAGACACGTGAATTTTCTTCTTTAATTACATGATGGATTCATTGGTTGCATCTACTCTAAAACAATCACTTTTATCATTAGAATGCTTCATTGCTTCAAAAAGATTAAAACACACCTCTTCACCTTGAACTCTTACTTTCATTAGATTGTCATCGATATCGATCATCATCTGAGCAGTTTTCATGGAAGGTCTTCCAAGAATTAATGGTGTATCATGATCTTCTTCCATATCAATTACAACGAAGTCAACCGGGAAAAAGAATTTATCAACATTGACTAGCAAATCTTCTGCAATCCCACGATGATGAGTAGTGGACTTTTCGGTCAATTGCAACGTCATTCATGTTACTTTCAAATCAATGTTTCCCAATCTTTTCACAAGAGACAACAGAATCAAGTTAATTCTAGAACCCAAATCAATCAAACCTTTACCAACATAAACGTCGCCAATTGTCACTGGTAAAGTAACTTTTCCGGATCACTTTCTTTCTTCGGTAGAGTTCTTTGAATGATGGCACTACAACATGCGTCAATGGTTATGACTTCTTGATTCGTAAATCTCCTCTTCTTTGTAATAATGTCCTTCATGAATTTTGCATATGTAGGCATTTGCTCTAACGCCTCAGAAAATGGAATATTGATTTACAACCGGCTAAAGATATCCAAGAACCTAACATAATGCCTTGCATCATCTTTCTTCGATGGAACATGGGGATAGGGTAAATTTTGAATGGGAATTGTATTCACTTTCACCTTTCCTTTCTCTTTTTCTCTCAATCTCTTTTCTCTCTTTTGCAACTAAATCTCCCTCAACATTTTTTCTACTTCAATCTCATCATTTTTTTTATTTTGTTCAACTACAACATCATCTTCCTCAACTACCTCACCTATTCCCATATCAATTGTTCTACCACTACGAATTAGAATAGACTTATAATGCTCCCGTGAATTTTATTGAGTATTTTCCGGAAAAGTTCCTTTGTGTTGGTTGGCTAATTGCTTTGACAACTAACCAACATGCGTTTCAAGATTTTTAATGGCCGCATTGGTACTCTTTTGACTAGCAATAGACAATTGCATGAATTGACTAAGAGTGTCCTCCATTGAAAGCTTTGTACCTTGAGGTTGTTGATTGTAGCCTTAATAAGTATTTTGACGATTCAAAGGTCTGGTATCTTGCTTCCAACCTTGTTTATAACCTTGGTTATTACTCTTTTGTTGGTAACCTTGGTTATTTTGATAAGGTTGTTGTCTTCCATCATAGCCTTGATTTGGATTTGACACATAATTCGCTTCTTCTCCGGGTGAAGGACAATAGCCAGTTTGATGATCTCCTATACACAACTCATAACACATTACTGGTTGACTTTTGTTAGGAATCTCACGCATCTCCTTAAGTTGTTGTGGAAGTTTTGACATTTGTTGAGTGAGCAACTCCACTTGTTGAGTCAATAACTTGTTTTGAGCAAGTATTGTATCATTAGTACCTAACTCAGTGATTCCCGATTTTCTTTGTGAAGTACTTCGGTTGTGTTGTCTTTGATGATCGTTGAGAGCCATTCTATCAATAATAGCTATTGCTTCTTATGCACTCTTCGACATCAAAGAACCACCAGCAATAACATCCAAAAGAGTTTTAGGTTGTGTTTGAAGTCCATGCCTAAAGATATGAATTTGTGTAAGCTCATCAAAACCATGACCTTTGCATTTCCTTATCATTTACTTGAACTTCTCCCAAGCTTCATTGAGTGATTCACTTTGCCCTTGGGAGAAAACAGAAATAGAAGTTTTTGCTTCCATAACCTATTTTGTGGAAAGAATTGGTCAAGAAATTTCTCCTCCAATTCATTCCAGTTTGTCATGATGTTATTTGGTTGATCAAGATACCACTTCTTTGCTTTCCCTATCAAAGAATGAGGGAATAGTCTCTTGAACATTTGTTCCTCTTCTGCCTCTAGAGCACCGATTGTTCTGGAAATCTCATAGAACTTAGTGAGATGAGTGAAAGGATATTCGTGATCAATCCCTGTGAAGGGATTTTGATACAACAATTAAAGTAACCCCGTTTTCATCTCTGAGTTCCTTCCATTGTTTTTATCACATGTGAACTGAGCATTCAACCGAGGGCTATTAGTACAAGTCCCTCTAGTAGGTGGAACTGGTGGCGGTATTTTTGCCATCTCTTCCTCAACTAGGTTTTGAATTGGAGTTGAAGAAGTAAAAGCTTCCCTTTGTTGTCTTCTTTCCTTAGCTAGTTGTCTTTGTCGTCGGGTTTTGCTATTAAGTCTACGAGCAGTCCTTTCAATCTCAGGATCAAAAAGGAGTTGATTTGCATACACACTTTCTCGCATAAACTGATTTCTGAAAGGCTAACCAAGCAAATTAAAAAACACAAGGAATAATACTGGAGATATAAGAGCTTACTAATAAAACTCAAAACAGAATAAACTATTGCAATGCTTGCAATATCTAAATAACAATCCCCGATAACGACGCCATCTTGTTGAAAGTATATTGGAGTACTTTTTAATTATCGTTTCCACATTGATTGATGAGATATTACCGCCGTTCTACAATGTGAGCTAGAGTTACTTTGGGTTTTGTTTTGTCAAAGTCCATTCACAAGTTTTTAGTAGCAAAGAGTAAATAAAGGAAAGTTTTAAGGTTTTAAAGAAGTAACAAGACTTGATTTCATCAACCTAATTTGTATGTCTTCTACTAATCATGCATATGAACTCATTATCAATCAATATTATCACGTATCGTTCATCTATATCGTCCAAGTTCGAAGCGGTATAGCAAGTTTTACTGTATTGTTCAACCAAGGATTTCTTAACCGATCAAACAACACAAATAACATTTATAAACCGATACAAAGTGAATATCAAACACTAAATCCATGTCTAAACTTAGTCTTTGATAGATGATAAAGTTAGGTCAAGATATAAAAGTTATATTTCACAAACATTTAAACCATAGAAATCCAAGATAAAGAAAACAATATCATCTATATTGATTAATAACTTGTTCATACACAATGATCAAAGGAAAAACATAAAAAATGAAAGGAAGATTACATCTTGTCTTGACAACAAAGTGGTTTAGCTATGGTAGCTTTCACAAGAAGGAAGAGGTGAAGATGATCAAGCATCAAAGGTGATCTCTCGACTATTGATGCTCTGGATCTCCAATTCTATTATGCTATAGTGGTATATTTCTCTTTTCAGCTCTCAACACACAACCTTCTGCCAAGAAACCCTGGAAATCACCCAGACCGTGCTATGCGCACTACCAGTGCGCAACGCGTCCTCTGAAGCTTGCAGAAATTTTAACTTCTCTTCATGAAATCCATCTCTTCTTCCGAGCTCCAAGTTCCCAATCAAAAAAGCAAAAACCTAAAATAAAATTACTTAAAAAGAAGATGAGTAGGAAATATAAACTTGATTAAATAAACTTCAAATATATATCAAAACAAAAGGAAATAATATGAAAATGCTATAAAACGAATCGAAAGGTACCAAAAACTATACTACGTATTAACACAATTTGGTACCTAACAGTTGTGTATTTGAGGTTTAGTGTCGGTGTAGAAGATTTAAGCTTTATATTGTCATTAACATAGTAACAACCAGAATTTATGGTGAAAATATAATTTATTAAGTCTATTGTCATAAAACATTACATGGTAAAGTGTTATGCAAGAGAAATTGACGAAAGAGGAACTTTGATGTAATAACATATAAGCATGGTTGGATTTATATCCTTAGGACTAACTCTCCATGAAAGGTCTTAATTGTGTAAGTCTTTTTTTTGCGTACTCGCTCGGACTATCTATGATCCTTCCCAGTTCAATGTTACTTTTCCTTCCCCAACATGATATCAGCTCTGCAAAGGATAAAATCATCAGGTTAGAATTCCATAGGCTTTATTTTCTTGTTGTATTTAGTTGTTCTGGCTTGCTTGACTACAACATCAGTGAGGGAATTCTTCTCAGTTTCTTATGATTTTTTCTTGTTATTGAGGGAAATTTCTGTTCTATAGTTAAGCTCAATGAGGATGACGACCTCGATACCGTATTTGAGTCAGAACGGTGTCTCCTTAGTGGAGGAGTGATTCGTGGTCCACTATGCCCACGGGACATGTGCGAGCTATTCTTTCCAGGTGTCCGTTGATCCTTCTAAGCTTCTTCTTAACCGTCTTAATAAGAATTTGTTGGTGGCTTTTATATGGAAATTAGTCTAGGGGTTTCACTAATGTAAAATGGTGCTTAAACCCCAGATATTGAAAGATCTTCCTCAAGTTCTTGTTGGTGAGTTGACATTCGTTGTTTTATACTACAAATTGCTTTGGGCTATGATATTCTTCTTGAAGAACTTTTTAAATATTAGTGGTCATAATTTTTTGCCAAGACTTCAACCTTAACCCACTATTTGTTATGAGGGCAGTGGGAAGTTCCCTGGTATGTCCATTCCCGACTGGAAAAAATGCCATGGAGTTATGTGATTGTCTCTCTAATTATGTAATCTTTCCATACCTATTCCTATACTCTTTGGCCTCTTGGACCATGATGAGCCAGTAGTAGCCCGCTCTTATGAATTTATTAGCTAAGTTTCGTCCTTCCAAGTGTTGTTCAGATATACCCTCGTGGACTTCAGCGGGGGTGTACACAACTTCTTCATGCTCTAAAGATTTGAAGAGTAGGGTAGAAATTTTCCTTGGTGGATCCACTTTGAGTCTTGGTCAAGACAAGATATTTAATGATGAGCTCAATGGTGTCAATGTTGGCTATAGAAATTTCTCACTCCAAAAGTTGGCAAATTTTTTTATTAAAATGGACTCTATGCTTTACACGTTTCCTTTCAACTTTTCTCATCTATTTCATGGGCATTTAAAATTAAGGTGATTGAATTGCATGATTTTAGTTAGAATCACGAGAGTAATGATCATTGAAATCTTCAGAGAGGGTAATGGCTTGGCAGACAAGTGTTAATTTCTATTGGCTTGAGTTCTTTCAACTTTACTTGGCTCAATTCTATTCCATCTCAAGCCCAAGTGTTGTATGCGCACAATAGACTAGAGATGCTCTATTTTTTGTTTTCTTATCCTTAATGTGTTTGGTTTGGTCCACCCTTCTTTTATAACTCTCTTCTTTAAATATATCTAGATGTTGCATTTGCTCACCTAAGTTCAAAATTAAATTACATAAGAACTCAAAGAAAAGATTTCAATGATGTTATTGGAATAAGTTTGGTTATGCAACTAATCCCTAAGTTTTGATGATAACAAAGTATACAATGTATTGAGAATAATTTTGTATTCTAACGGTTTGTTAAGGGCATAGATTTTGACATATAAACTCTGGACTATGAACAAGCAAGTTCTGGACTCTGGACCAGTGAAGTTCTAGACTCTGAACAATTAACTTTGATCTTTGGACATCAAACACTCTCTGAACCTTTGAAGAATACAAAAATATGTTTACAACAAAAAAATGTGCATCTGAATTATCAAGTTAACTCTTATGAAAGAATCTTATTCAGAACGACTGTGATATATTCAAGGCTTTGAAGTCTTAACATTCTTTAAGATCTAAAGACTAATTCTAATCTCTGATCAAGCTTCATCATATCTTATTAGAAGCCTCTGACTCAAGAAGTTAGCTCTGAAGGAAGATAATGAGGAAAGTTTAAAATAGTAGTAAATCATATATCATTTCCACTACCTTGCAAAACAGGATAAAGGACTGTATTGTTGTACTAACTTTTTCAATACGTCTCATCCTTCTTCCCACTATGTTGCAAGTGAGACTCAATTACTGTGCTATCAAACATCTTCATGAAAGTTGTGCAATTAAGAAATTCCAACTTCACCCCAATGTATCTATTCATCATGTATATAAAAGAGTCTTTAAAGCATGAAAAACAACAATGTAAGAGAAATCAAGTGAGAAGCACTGAGAATGAGAACAAAATTCTGATAATCTACACAGAGAAGAAATCCACACTTTGTAAAGCTTTATATTTTTTCATTCATTGTTAAAAAATCTTGTTGCATCGAAACTGAAACTGTGTAGATTAGCTTTCTTAAAAGCACTTTATAAACACAAAATCTTGTAATCTTAATTTGTTGATTGATTTCTATGAGGGACTAGGGTATAATCAGAATCCTTGAGAAAAACATTGATTATGGTGTTTGTGGTTGTAATCAAAGTTTTGATTAGTGGATTAAGTCATTGTTAAGAAGGCGAAATCACCTTAACGGATAGACTGGAAGTAACCTTATTAATGATGAACCTTGATAAAATTATTTCAGTTTCTTTATCATTGTTACATTTGTGTTTTTTGTTTGTGTTGTTTGTGTTTTGGATGAAAGAAAAAGTTTTAATTTTAAAATCAAATTCAAACCTCCTCTTTTTTATGTTTCACTAAACCTTAAAATGCATCTAAAAATATTATATTTTCTTTTCTTTTCTTTTTCTTTTTTACTTTCTCTCTATACTCCAAGTCCAACACACCTAAGTATTTGAGGACGATATTTTGTGAAATGCTCCTCTAATCAAATCTAAATTATACATTTTAAATATAAAAGATAAAATTTTAATGATTATAATGTTCAATGATTCCTCTCTCATGTGACACAGGAAGAATCCTTTTATAGAAGGTTGTTTATCAAAAACATAAGCTCTCCTTTATCTACTAGATAAGTAGATATACATGTACATTTACTGTATCCATATATTCAGTAAAAATATTTTATATTAGTATTGAGACATATATTTATTCTAAATCACATTTTTAATTTTAAAAATATTAATATTTATTGAATAATGGTATAAAATTAATATTTTTACACTAATATCAATCTATCATATCTATATATTTATGCTAAATCACATTTTGAATTTTAAAATATTAATATTATGATTAAATATTATAATTTTATTGAATACGTAGTACCGTAAAACTAATTTATAAAAAAATCTCCTTATTAAAATAAATTGAGTATAACAACAATATTTAATATCTACTAAGTATGATTCCGACGTTTTTCTTTTCTTCTTTCTTATCGGTGAATCAGATAGAGTAATTTATTTATCATCCCACCATTAAGAACAAATCAGATTAGGTACAATCATTACCGCGTACAGTCAACAACCTGTAACCGCCCAGATCCAACGATCAAAATTTAGACAAAACTTTAACTTTTGCATAATACAAAATATAAGATTAAAACAAGAACCGTGTGATCTTAATCAAACAGCCTCAAACTTGGTAACTACTGAACATAACCATAGTACAAAAGTATACAACTGGTGTCGCAAGTCGCAACTTTTATTGAAGAGATAAGCACGTTAGCATCACAGAGTGTTATCGAGTCAGCAAAACAAGAACCTCACACTAAACAACAAAAACACAAACAACTTATAATAATTCATTATTTTCCCCAAACCCTTATCCATTCCCAACCAAACAACCTTATTTCAACCAAACCGCGGCGACACACCGCCGATTCAACTCCCACTCCTTTTTCCAACCAACAAACGCAACTACTTCCATTCTCTTTCCTTCTTCTTCAATTCTTCCATGGCTTCTCTCTCTATTTTCCTTCCTCTCTTTTTCTCTCTCCTCTCCGTTACTTCTTCCTCTCCAAATTCCCTCCTCCTCCCCATCACAAAAGACCCCACAACACAACAATACTTGACAACAATTTCTCATGGTACACCTTTTGTCTCCACCAACGTTGTTGTTGACCTCAGTGGTTCAGGTTTCTGGCTAGATTGTTCTTCCAGAAAATCTTCTTCCTCTCTCCGTACAATTCCTCACCGTTCTCTTCAATGTCTCACCGCAAAAACCCACTCCCAAACATGGCCTATAGATCAAGATCAACACACCCCTTGTGAAATTCTTCCCAAAAACACCATCACAGGTAAATCAGCATCTGAAGGAGTTCTTGTTGAAGATGTTATGAAACTGAAGTCAACCAAAGATTCAATTTTTGACTTTCTATTCACCTGTTCATCTTCTCTTCTGTTGAATGGGTTATCTAATGATGCTAAAGGCATTGTTGGGTTTGGTAGATCTAGAACTTCTTTCTCATCACAGTTTTTCAACTCAGTTGATTCACGAAGAAAAATCACTTTTTGTCTCTCTTCTTCTTCTGGGGTAGTTCTACTTGGTCAAAACAACTTTTTAGAATCTGAAATTTTCAGATCTTTAACGTTTACACCACTTGTCACCAACCAAAACAATGAATATTTCATCAACGTTAACTCCATCAAAATCGGTGGCAAAAAGGTTTCTTTCAACACTCCATCTTTGTCTCAAAAGGGTTCTGGTTATGGTTATGATGGAACTAAGCTGAGTTCTGTTGTGCCTTACACAACCATGCAAAGTTCAATCTATTCAAATTTCAAAAGTGCTTTCTTAAAAGCTGCTTTATCTATGAACATGTCTAGAGTAGCTTCATCAGTGTCTCCGTTTGATGTTTGTTTTGATTCTAGAGGAGTTGATGAGTCACAAAGTGGTCCTATTGTGCCTGTTGTTGATTTTGTGCTGCAAAGTGAGATGGTGAAATGGAGAATTCATGGAAGAAACTCAATGGTGAGAGTGAATGATGATGTTATGTGTTTGGGAATTTTGGATGGTGGTGATGAACAGAAGAATCCTATAGTGATTGGAGGGTATCAAATGGAAGATGTTTTGGTTCAACTAGATTTGGATAGTTCTATGGTTGGATTTAGTTCTTCACTTTTGATTAAGGATTCTAGTTGTTCTAAATTTAGATTTGGGTCAAAGGATGTTCAATTTCAATCTAGTTGAAGAAATTACTATGGTTAGAAATTATATAATAGAGGAGACATATCAATATCATATAGGTTTTTTGTTAGGTTATGGTGAATTGTGAGAAGTATTATCAGTTTTGTAATCACTTTTTTTGGTGTATGTGATGTGAATATGGCCTTGGAATTTTTGGTTAAGTGCTTTTTGATATTGGAATTGAATTATTCCTTCTAATTGTAAGCTTTATTTTATCAATTATTTATCAAATAAAAAGGTTGATGGGTTGAGTTGAGTTATCTTGTTGGAAGTACTTGATTGGTTGATTGTTATCTTGTATGGTTGGTTATGGTTAACATTTAATATCTTTTTTGGTTAAAGTTTTATTTATTAAATAATACAATATTTAAGGTCTAATTTAAGATGAATTTTTATATTAATTTTTTTATATTATTTTTTGAGTTTAATGGATATAGCATAAAATAGTTTTATACAATTATTTAATAAGAAGCTGTTCTTACTTCTTATGCATAATAATTAAATTAAAAAAAATTATTTTTTCATGTTTAAAATGTGTGAGTTTAGAATTATGTGTGACAAAAAAAAAAGCATCTTATCTTCTTTCTATCAACATCTCTTATTCTATTATTTGAAAAAAAATTATTCTATTAAATGCCATGAGTAATGTAAAAAAAGAAGAAGCATATATTATAGAATATCTCATTTTTATTCCTTCGTGTCCGTCCGTGTCTTGCATAGCAGTACTAGTAGAAAGGGATACTGAAGTCAATTAATTAGCCAAGTAATCAAATACTGCTATACTATACATATGGTGCGACGGTAGAGGTATAAAAATTTAAACAGATCTAAATAAAAATTGTAAATATATTTAAAACATTTAAAATAAAATAAAAAATTATTAGCCGTGTTTAAATATTATTTTATATTAGTGTTTTGTATCGATCAAAAGCCTAATAAAAGAAAGTTCACATACGATTTAGGTCCAAAACGTTTGCGCCAACTCTCATGAGTAAAAGATTTCACATGATAAAAAAAGTATGATTCAAATGCAATCTCACTTTCACATCAATTTTGATTCTTTCACTGATTTATGAATATGAATGTTAATCTTCTAGGCATCCTTTGATTCTGCTTCCCATAGTACTTTTGTCCTTTTAACGTCGAATCATCTTCGTTCCTCGTCGTTGATTCGGTCTGCCAGAGGCAACTTGGTCATAAATAGCATCCATCACGAAGAAATATGTAGATTGAGAAGCGACTGGAAGATAGACCGATGTTAGAGTTTCAAGACCACGAAAGAATGAATGGAACTCCTAACGCAACATTTCCAATGGTCGTAACTGCCACCATAGCCAATCATTCGGTGGCAGGGATCCTCATTGACAACGAAATCTTCAGGAAATTAGAGTTACGTATGCAAGATTTGAAGCCCAATGAAGGCAATAACATATTAACATTCAATAACTCCTCAACTCAACCATGTGAAATGATAGATTTATTAGTTTTTTTGGACAAAAGGAAAGACAAAAGGACCGTAGACGTGACTTTGATTTATTGATGTCAAATTTATTTATTAGTTTTTTTGTCAATTTTCACTTATAGAATAATATGTTGAGAACTCGCCCTAGGGGCAATAAAGACTCAACTATTGCCTCAGTGAGACATAAACATCAATGTAAGATTTGCATCGATCAAGCTAACAACCTTTTAAAAAGTTGAAGGAACCAAATTATATTTTTTAAAGTTATGGGACTAAAATGAAATCAGAGTACAAGATGCAGGACGGAAAAAGATATTAAACCTAACAAATAATATTCAGATAATTGGCTTCTTTTGGGCAGATATCTGCAGTCTGCACATAAAGTTTTAGGTCCCTGAAATCATAAGACTTCCATAAAAAGAGAAGTCAAACGTTAAATCAAGGTACACACAGTTTTACCCTAAGTACCTCCACTATCATCGAGTATTGAGCTAGGCCAAACTTGGAGTACGTCTGCAAATTCCCAAAAATCACTCCCAAAACTAACCTCTCACTCGCGTGAGCAACTCTATGTTTTGGGAACGCTTGTCAACCTTTCACCACATCAATTAATCAATGATATACATGGTAAGTTGGGGAATAAAAATGACGTAGAACTCCAACCGTCCATGTCGATTTGTGGCGAGTGAGGTCATCAAGGGTAAATGACTGTGATGATGGATTTAATGCGTCTCAGTTGCACCAGGGAACATCGTTCCCGCCACTAGCGATTGAGACGCTCCATAACTTCCATTTATATATTGAATAAGTCTCACTTTTGACGATTTCCATGCCAAATGGAGAAACCATGGCAAAGCCTCAAAGTCCATAAAGATACGACGATAATGAACCCCACACGTCAATCCATACGCTTCCTCTTAGCTATGGGGTGAAACAAACATGTTGCTAAGTTTCTTGTTGATGGATGTCTAGAGGAAGCCATTAACAGCATTAGAGAAACATAAAGAAAGGCTACAAAAAATCAAAATTGTTGATCTAGTCCCTCAGGTGCCTCTTGGACTTATGAGAGATTTGGCTTGGGCCAATGACAAAATATTGACATCCCATAACGAGGAACTAACTAAACCATCTCGTTGTTATTGTTCACATGACTATATGAGGTACAAACCACATTCTCCTACTCCTTAAATGCCTTCCTCTTGCATATTTAAATATGAAAAGTACCTTTTGATACACCGTCATCATTACCACTGAAACGCTTCACCTTCCTCTTCATCTAACATTTCTGAAGGAGACTGGGATACTCCTTACAAAATACCCTTAAATACAAGGATAAACCAATAACCTATTTGCACGTAGCTGTAGAAACCGTTAGGAATGAGGAGTTCAACAAAATAATTGATTCATACAAACACATAAAACTTGAAGACGTCCTCCTAAATTTCAGGGGAGCAAGGAGTCCACAGAAGTGTAAATTGTTCTTTTTGACGTTAAAAGTCGGCGTTATGACATGGTTCAAAGGACTGAGAAATGAATCCATTAACATATGGGGAAAGCTTCACATTTGCTTTATTGCAACTTTTACAACATCTATAGACAACCATCCATAACCAGTTGAATGTTTTGGCTCGATAATGCAGGGGAGTGAGGAACCCTATTATCATACATGGAGAGATTTACTAAGGAAGTCATTCTAGTTAAGAATGCAGATGATGAGATAAAACGTATTTTTTAACTCTCAAACTTTAGCATGGGTCCAAGTTCGTGAAAAGCATCAGGATAAGAACCTCAAAAACTTTCAATGATCTATGGGAGAGGGTATAAAAATACAAACAATGTGATAAGAAATTGGCTGCAAGCAAGACAATCTACATAGAAAGTTTCAAGAAGGTTGAAGCAGGTAAAAGATCAGTTGAATAAATGTGGAACAAAGGAATGAAAAAGCAAAAAAGATAATCGGTTGACCGAGAAAATAGAGGATTACTTCTTTCTTTGTATCAAGACTACACACGTCTAAATACTTCCTCTGAACACATTTAAAGCTATTCTTCTTCCCTGAAAGTGTCCATCACCCTACCAATGATTCCCCTGGATGAGGACGGCGTTCAAGGGAGACGCCCCTTTTCTAAAGAGTCCCTCAGTGTAGGGAGAGTAGTAGCAGGCGAGTCTTTCAACTGGAAATGTTTTTGGGCTTGTATATTCATGTTGACATTGATGTGATGTCAACCGATTTGGCCAGGTTGAGTGCTGGAGGGTAAGAGGCATGTGTAAAATTTAATGCACCTCATAATGGTATTCCTTGAGAAAATGAATCTATTTCCCGTGTTTACACGTGGTACTCAGGTGTGGATACTTTCCCATTCCTGGAGCCAATCTATAGGGTGAATGTGGTGCTTGTTCCCTTGGCTTTCCTATATATTTTCAGAAGTAGCGCTTCACTTCCTCTTCTTTTAAAAAACATCTTGCATTTTGAATTTTCATTTCTTCGACCCCTTACTTTCCTTCATTATGGAGAGAAAAACGATGTTTATCCATGTGCGAGACATAGCCTCCCGATACTCCAATGCAGATATGATCAAGAAGATTCGTCATGGTATTAGTTTTTCTAGTACGGGGCAAGAGAGGGATGTGCTCATGGAGCAGTATTCAAGGGATGAGAGAGTAGATGGGGACACCTTTGGGGATCTGGGCTCTCAACTTCTACCTCCATCACCCTGTTATTTATGACTAGGGGGCTCAAGTTCTTTTTACCTCCTCCAAAATAGAGTTTTCAACCGTTGTTAATGTGGCCTCTTCTCAAGTTACACCAAATGTTTAGGGCATTTTGAGGGCCTTTCAGATTTTTTTTCCCATCATCTGGGGTGTCCTCCACTATAAGAGTACTCTTATACTTTTTTGGGCCAGAGTTGCCTCCTGGCAGTGGCTGGGTAACTTTGCTCCCTTTTTCAAGGGTGCGTTTTCTAAAACCCTTTGCCAACCCTTACGACGATTGGAAGGACATATTTGCTCATATAAAGGGGTAGACTAATGCATCTCCCGTGTTGGTGGAAGCAGGAGGCAAACCCTTGTTCCCCTTTTTTGCATCCCAGATCCTAAGTTCATCATCAGGGTTGATTCATGTGTCCTTCCTCCCTTAGATCATGAGGTAATTCAAGTTTTGGAGTGCTTTCACCCCCTGGATTGTAGTACCCTTATTGTTCAGGACTAGGAAGATGGCAACGGAGTGGAGGATTACTCAAGTAAGGGAAAATATTTTTATTGGCGCTTCATTTATGCCGACGCATTTTTATAATTTATCATATGCATGAGAGAAAATGGTGGTGTATCTTAACAAAAAAATGGAGCGCCTAGTGAAGATGCAGATGGTTGAGCAGTGGGAAATGCGGTATATCTCTCGTAGTACCTCTGATGCTCCATGGATGTTGTAAGGTGAAACCTCTCGGGCGGTGGAGATCAGTCCCCCTCAGGCCCCAAGAACAGAGGAGGATTTATCTGGCTCGGAAAGGAATCCTAGGATAATTCTTGGTGTGGAGAAGTCGATGGATAGTCATCCTTCTCTGGTAAATCCTTTGCAGAGTATTCCTGATATTGACGTTGTTGCTTTCGTCGATCACCTCTTCTCCTTCTCGAGGAATTCCTTAGATGACTATAAGGAATTTGTTGCCATGTCTCCTACCCAACTGTTAACTTTGTTGGAGGTCTAGTTAGTGAGGTGCTTTTTTGTGGGAAGAGCACTGAGGAAAAAACGTCCTGATACCTTAGGGAGAATGCAGTTCGGGACGATTAACCTGAACAAGCATACCCGAGAAGATAGTGTGGTGCTGAGGAAGATTAAGGAAAAGAGGGATGACGCGAAAGCGCTCGCCAAAGGAGTGGCTACCAGGCGCATATCCAATTAGCAGAGATGAGAGTTTGAAGAGGTCGCTAGAGGAAACCCAAGGTAATCTTGAAAGCTTGGAGGGGCATGTCTCTCAGTTCATGGACGAAGCCGTGGTGGCCTCAGCTAATCATTTTGATGAGGCGAGAAAACATGTGGCCCTCCTTTATCCCCATCTGGATTTAAGTCCTCTGGACGCTTTTGAGGTGGTTTTGAATGGGGAGCTGGTGGATGAAGAATGACTCCTCACCCTCTCTTTTTATTTTTGGTTGTAATTATGATTACCTCTGTAGGGGCTTCTGTAATTGTTTGGAACATCAGCGCCCCTCAAGAGGCGTCTTTATATGAATTATTTTTAACGTTTAATTTTTCTTTCATTTTTCTTTTTAGACGTCTTGTGGTTATGGTTGCCTCTTTGGGCAGCCCCTTAGGGGGGGTCCAACAAATATTATTGTCTTTATGTACAACAAGGATCCACCCTGGGGAGATCCAACAAATATAATAGCCTCTACGGGTGGTAAGGATTCTCTTGTGGAGGGGCCAGCAAATATAATTTCCCTATAGGCGAAAAGGATCCACCGCTGAGGGATCCAAAAATAATAATTGCCTCTATAGGCGGCAAGGATCCTCCCGTGGGGAATCCGACAAACATAATTGTATTTATGTGCGGCAAAGATCCATCCTTGGGGAACTAGAAAATATTATTGCCTATGCGGGAAGTAAGGATCCTCTCATAGGGGATTCAACAAATATAATTGCCTCTATGGGTGACAAGGATCCACCGTTGGGGGATCCAACAAATATAATAATCTCTATGGGCGGAAAGGATCCTCCTCTAGGGGATCTAACAAATATAATTACCTCTATAGGCAAAGAGGTTCCTCCCATGGGGGATCCAGCAAATATAATTTCCTCTATCAACACAAGGATCCACCACTAGGGGATCCAGAAAATATAATTGGCTATATGGGCAGCAATCGTGGGGGATCCAACAAATATAATTACCTCTATGGGCGGCAAGGATTCACTATTGGGGGATCTAGAAAATATAATTTCCTCTATGGGCGGAAAAGATCCACATTTGGGAGATCCAACAACTATAGGTTCCTCTATGGGCGGCAAGGAACCACCGTCGTGGGATCCAAAAAATATAATTGTTTTTCTCTCATAGAGTTAGATTTCCTGCATAAATATGGGATAAAAAATAAACATAGATAAATCAGGGATGAGATGCCTCGTTAAAACCTTTTCCCCTAGGAGGCGCAAAGGAAAAAGAGTGCATCCCAATCAATAACTTGTTCTTACAATCGAAAGAGTTATAACACTTGCCCACGGAAAAATGTCAGTTAAGTAAATAACAGAAGATAAAGCATTTACATGAATAAATAACAAAAATAAGACGGCTATATTAAGTGCTCCCGAGGAAGAGGAATTTCTTCTTGATTTCAGGCTTCGTTGTGCTGTAGGGATATATGAGAAACTTCCTTGCTCTCGCCTGCTTCGTCGGGTGGTGTAATCCCAAGGTTGGCCATTTTCTCCCTCGTGCTTGGGAGGCACATTTTCTTTAATTTGAGGCTCTCTGCATAGCACTTTCTAGAGATCTCTTGGTCTTCGTGAATGACCCCCATTCACCCGTTAAGGAGCGTGTATTTCATGCATAGATACAAGGTAGACAAAGCGGCTTCCAGTCAGTTAAAGGTTGGTCGCCCAATAATCATATTATATAAATAAGGGGCGTTAATGACTAAGTAATTAACCTTTATGATCTTGGCGTGGTCTAGCTCTCCGAACGTAATCCTCAGGGTGAGGTACCCTTTCACCTGCAACTTCTCTCTTGAGAATCCAACTGACGATTCCTTGAAGGGGTTTAGGTCCTCGAGGTCAAGACACAATCTCTCAAAGACGTCCTAGTATAGTATATGGGTGGAGCTTTTCTGATCGACTAAGAATCTTTTGATCTCCCATTATTTGCAGTTAACGGTGATGACCATGAGATCATCACTATAAGGATGGATGTCGAACGCATCTTCCTCTTAAAAGACTTTTGCAAATTCTAGTGCTTTCGTACTTGCAATCTTGGGAAGGTCGTCAATACTTAGGACTTGACGGGCGTATCTTTTGCGGGCATAGTTGGTCTCACCACCCCCGGTGAATCCTTTGGCTATGGTTTTAATGGTATGACATATCGCTTGCTCGTCGTCGTCCTTTGATGCTTCTTTGGATTTACCTGACCCCGAACTTATGGTATCTTCTCGTTCACACGGATTACATCGTTTCATATTGCTAGTAACAAACCCGTGCGTATGCACATTTGTTTACGTAATATATTTATTTTAAATCAAAAACAAAATTTGAATCATAATTTTTACATTAATACTAATAAATATAAAAAAAAAATATAAAAAAATCCAATAAATAAAAAAATACTATGATAAAAATCCAATACATTAAAAAATGAGATTGATCAAAGTCAAAATAATTATAAATAAATATTATTTTTATTAATATATAATTATATTTTTGATGTTTCTTTTTAATTATTATAAATTAAAACAGGACCTCCAATTTGATTAGGCCGACCGTGAATAGATACAAAGATAAAATCGTTGTAGAGCTCAAATGAATTTTTTTTAGAAATTTTTAGAAAATGGAGGAAGAGGGAAGGGTCTGACCCTGGATATGTATCAAAAGCGTCCGAAGATGCATCTCCGAACCACCCACAATTGTTTGAATAAATGGTGTTTACGGAGATGCGTCTTCGGACTCACTTTTTACACATACAGAAATGCATCTCCGAATTAAATTTTGACATAATTGAGATGTCTATGAATTTGGTCTGAGAAATGTCTAAAATAGGTGCGTCTGGAGAAGCATCTCTGAATCTCCGGACGCTAAAGACATTATTGATTTTTTATGGTAGTGTGTGATAACACTTAAGGGAGAGTATTCCCCTAAATATGTTTCTTTATTATTTTATTTGGAGGCTTGATTTATGGGCCTAAAAAGTTGTTTGTCTTGTTATTGGACCGGACCTAGAACAATATCATCAATGAAAAAATAAAAACCTTATTTTTTAAGGTACCTCAAAATACTGGTTAAGAGATTAAAATGGTAAGTTAAGCATTGTTTAATAAATTAAAAAATATAATTTTTTTATCCAAAATATATGTATTCAATGCATTGAAAACATAAATAATTAACTTTGTAAAGAATATTATGTGTATTCAATGCATTAAATTTAAAATATTTTTTTATTTGAAATACTTAACCAGTATCCAGGGACACACTTAGCATGATGACCCTATTTTTTATTAGAATATTTTTCAACATTTTAAATAATAGATTGATAAATAAAATTCAAACTATATACTCCCTCCGTTTTTTATTATAAGTCGTTTTGGAAAAAAATTGTATTTAAATATAAGTCGTTTTACAATTTCAATGAATAATTAATACTATTTTTTCTATTATATCCTTAAGTATTTATTATTCTCTCTTTTTTCAATTATATAAATTTATCTTCCACATGTTATTAATGAAAGATAATTTTGTAAAAACCTTCATAATTTTTCATTTTCATATAACAACTATTATTTTTCTTAATCTGTGTGAAAAGTCTAAAACGACTTATAATAAAAAATGGAGGGAATAATATATGGAAATTTCTTTACCCACCTCCCAAGTTTCTTGGTCACCTCTGGTGAAAAACCAAATATACCCCTTACTTCGGAAATGCATTTCCGAAATGCAAGAAAATGCTGTTCTCGGAGATGCATCTCCGAAAGCGCCTTTTTTTTTTTCAAAATTTGTCTTATTTCGGAAATGCATTTCCGAAAATAGCATTTCGGAAGTGCATTTTCGAAATACTGCGCATTTTGCAGATTTCGTAAAACACCCTCCTCCCCCAATTCATTTACCCTAAATCAACTTCAAACTCAACCCCAAAGAGATTTTTTGCAAACCACTTCCAAGGCTCCATCAACTTGCTATACTACATTCAAAAGCCCTCCAATCACTTCAATTTGTAAGTTTTATAATCCTTAGATCCATAATTCAAATGCATGTAAGGGTTTTTAGAAATTACAAAAATGATATAGGGGTAGGTTGTTAGTAGTATTTAGGTTGTTTAGAAGCATTACAAGTTGTTTTAATGTTGGTTTTTGGGGTCTGCCATAGAAGTTGCAGAAAACTTCTTCGCAGAGGTGTTTCGGAAGTTCATTTTCAAAAACACCTCCATTCCCAGTTTCGGAAATGAACTTCCGAAGTTGTCTAGAAATGAATTTTTTTTAGTTTTTTCTATTGTCTCGCATTCTTATTGATTTCAATTGTTTTCAGGAACATGACAGGCAACCAAGTACGCATCAGACAGGGTAGAGAGACCCAGACTGCGTCAGCTAGACGCGAGCGGACGGCGCAGCTGGCGTCGACGCAGGGACGGGGGCAGGGGCGGGGACGTGTGCGAGCTCTCGTGCAGATGGACGAGGGTAACACTGCATATGGATCGAGGAGTTGTCTGCCTCGGGTATCTTCTTCTCGCCAGCGAGAGGAGGAGGATGAGGCAGTGACATACCACGAGGCGGAGGAGGTACAGGATGTTGATCCTCCCCACGGGGAGGAGGAGCAGGAGGAGGGCTACCCGGGAGGGTCCAGTGACACTACCTTGCTGATTACCTACCACGAGCACGTCGCTCGGCGTATCTGGGGGGGAGAGGTATTTTTTATAATTTGCCCGACTTTATTATTTAACCGTTTTTAATTTAGCCGTTTATTCAACATTTTCTTAACGGTCTAATTAACATACTTTTTATTTGTTTTTGTTGTAACAGGAGAGAGAGAGACTTTGAAAATGGTGAACCACTCCCGGAAGGTTTTCAGTTTGTTTAAACCGAATGCTGAGTGGTTTAACGACGCGGTGAGAGCTCCAGGGCTTAGTGGGTTGTGCATGACGGGGTATACCACCATCAGCCACATCATGCAGGGTGCCTTTGTGGAGAGGTGGCACAGGGAGATGTCTTTTTTCCACTTATCGGTTGGGGAGATGACGATCACCTTGCACGATGTGCAGTGTCTTCTCCACTTGCCGATCAGGGGGGCGCTGTTGGACCACTCCCGGATCCAGAGGATCGAAGCCAGTGAGTGGATGGCGCTCTATTTGGGTATGGAGCCCGAAGTTGCTGTCTTTGAGTGCCAGACGACAAATGGGCCTCATATCTGGTTCTCCACACTGAGCGCTTATTTCAAGCACCACCTGGTGGCGGCGGCCGAATCCGAGGAGGCGGATGATGCCCTATTTACACAGTATCACCGTGGTTGCGCTCTCCGGTGCTGGTACATGTTTGTGGTAGGCGTTGCACTCTTTGTGGACAAGAGTGCAAGGTACGTCGACGTGACCTACCTCCGCTATTTCATGGACTTGACTACCGTTCACCAGTGGAACTAGGGGTCAGCTGTTCTGGCATACCTATACCAGAAGCTGAATGAGGCCTCCAACTGGAGGACCAGGCAGTTGACCGGATCCTGCACACTACTTACGGTACGTTTCATTTTAATTGTTTCACATTTATTTATGTTTCGTTTTTATTTTGAACACATTATCGTGTTTGTGTTTCAGAGCTGGATCATCTCCTACTTCCCCCGCATCCACGGCTTCCGCGTTGATTCCGCGTACGGGGACGCCATGCCCAGGGCCGCCAGATACGTTCTCCAGAGGGGGAACAATGTAGTGGGACCATACCGTGGGTACCTCGACCGCACGATGCACGATGGCGTCTGTTGGAGGCCATCCAACGACTACACTGATGTTGTCCCCTTTGACAGCATATTGTTATATTCTGGCTGGTTGGCATGCGGGACCAACACCATGGTGCGGTATCTCCCTGAGCGGTGCATGCGGCAGTTTGGATTTGTGTAGCTGATACCCAGGTCACCTTTTGAGGTTGCTCCCGACACAGTGACCCGAGTGCAGCTCACTGGCATATTTGAGGATTGGGAGCGTCATGTGATCCCGGAGGAGTATCGTCGCATTCGGGTCACCCAGGACTGACACAGTGTGGAGGGGTATGTCACATGGTTCTATCGGGTGTCACATCCTCTGATGAGACCCGTCGCTCCCGGCGCTCCTAAGCCAGCACACGAGGAGATCCTGGAGAACAAGCAGGCCGAGGATGACCACGCCATTGATCTCCTGCCGATCTGCCAGCGGATAGAGATGCTTGGGCGGGACGCGTTGGATCGAGGTATCGTTGATCAGGGCGGTCCAGAGGCAGTCGCCGTGATGGAGAGGATCGTCACTGATGCGGGCCGTGCGGCGGCATACAAACGGCAGAGGAGGTCCCAGGGAGAGAGGGTTAGGCATACCCAGTAGGGGTTCAGGTTTATTTTTTTTGTATTTGGATTATATATTTCGCACACTATGACTCGGTCTGTATATATTATTTGAATTTTATTTATTATATTAGTATATTACGTTGATATGTCGTTTGTTTTGTTCGGCTTTTCCGTTTTGTATATATTATACGTTTTGTATATATTTCGTACAGGACTATTAGAAAAAGCATAAAAAAAATAGACTTCTGTATAATTCGGAAATGCACTTCCGAATTACACTAAAATCTGAAAAAATGTGTTTTCGGAAGTGCATCTCCGAAAACACCCCCCCCCCCCCCCCCTTTTGGTGTTTTCGGAGATGAATTTTCGAAGTCTGGGAAAATTTTTTAAATAAAAAATACTTCCGAAGCAGGGGTAAACTGGGATTTTTGCTGAGGATGACCCCATAGAAAGGTGGATAAAGAAATTTTCTAATATATATAGCTATGTCGGTCTTTTATATTTTTTATATTAGTGATGTCGGAGTGTCGTGTCGTGTCGTGTGGAGTGTCTCCGTTTATTAAAGCTTGTGCTTCATAGCTAGAGCCACAAGATCCTGGAAAATATTTTTCTATCAACAAACTAAATGACACAGCTCACAAGTACTGTCACGTTTCTGTCGTCTGGAATAAATTCAAGATAATAGTTCCCTTGTATAGATCCAATATTAGATCCAAATGCTTATCAAAAAAAATATTAGATCCAAATCTTGTACAGTAAATTTCTCTAAAATAACAAGAAATTAAGCGAGGTGTATTGAATTAAAACTTTAAAGACATTTTTTGTGATAAAAAATCTTGTGGAATTCAATCTATTGACTGTAAGCAATTTAAATATATTCATGGTAATCAATTAGAATAACTAAGATTTTTTTAAACTGGGCGTCCAAATTTAGTGGTTACTAAACCAAGACTAATTACAGATTGCATAAACTCCTCTAGTGTTTAAAAACTTTTTAATCTTGAGCATTGTTTTCTAAACTGAATTATTCTGTACTTTGTTAGACATTTTTGTGACTGTTTATTTTATTTTTTAGGTAGCATAACTAGAAAAATCATATGTTGATCAATAGTTTTGGTGTCAAACAAATTGCAGAAAGAACAAAACAACAACTTTCATAACTAGGATTACATCATAAAAACAAAAAGGATTACATCCAATCTGGTCTCAAACAAATTACAGAAAGAACTAAACAACAATTTTGTTTTCCACTACAAAGCAAACAAATGCTGAGAAAACTAAGAAATAAAAAGTGCATCATCTAATCTAAATTCAAGACTAGAAGAAGGATTTAGGAACAACTTGCATTGTGGACCAAAAGTGAAGAACTAAAGCTCAACTTTGAGGAAGATAGATCAAACACCAGAAGATTGTCCACCAATTGATGTCCACCAATAACAATTGAAGGTTTTGTAAAAGACATCCTTGACTCTGTCCCTCCATCAACAATTCCAACACATGCTACATTTTTCCTTACATTAACCAACAAATTGGTTTCATGAATAGTCCACTGCACATCCTTTTGAAGAACAAGATCAACTCTTGGTAGAGATTTTACAATGCTGGTTGAGTCAAAACATGCCTCAAATGGTGCCACTGATTTCACTCTCTTTAGTTTCCTATCTGAAGCTTTCTTGAGGAAATCTCGAATAAAGGGCTTGTAAACTGTTGTGTGCAATTCAGTGAAAGGAGTTAATGTACTGATTTTGGTGCCACCATTTCCTTTTTTGTTAAGGGACAACAAAGAAGGCTTCAAGTTCAAAACTTGTCCATCAATCTTAACAGCTTTCACATCAATGAAATACTCATTTGAAGAAACACCTTTAACAGAAACAGGACCTGTTGAAAAAGGGTTCACAATGAGTGGTGTAGTTTGAACAAATTTGGAGAATTTATCATCTGATCCAGCAAGCAAGTTAGTGTATCCTTGTTTATTTGAAGAAGGCAAACAAAGAGAGAATCTGGGTGGAAGTTTGTTTTTCAAAGCAAGCTGTTTGGGTAATGAAAGGTTTGATCTTGAAAGACCAATGATTCCTTTGGTGTTTTTTGGTAAGCCATTAAGTGCTGACTCATTGCCAGTGAATGATGGGAATGAATCAGTGTCAATGCAGCTTGAAAGCAAGCCAGAAACTTTGGTTTGAGAAATGAAAATGAAATCTTGACCAAGGCCACCACCGTAAATGAATTTGGCGAATGAGTTTAGTGCAGGAGAAGGACATGTGTTGTTAGTGCAACCTGGTTTGAAGGGGCCATTGCAGCCCATGCATCCAATTTCAGGACATTGCTTGGAGTCACAATGAATAGGAGTGTAGGAGGATGAGTTGTAGTGAGTGTCACAGTCATACCAGAGATTTTCTCCTCCAAGATCAATGGCTAGATTGAAATTTGTTCTAGGAGTTCCTATGCCGAGTGATGTGTAGAAGAGGTTGGTTGATGGGTCTTTTCTGATGGGAAGAATGAAGGAGTGGGGTTGAGAGGATGCTGATAAGGAAGAAAGTGAGAAAAGGGATAGTGATAAGATGAAGAAATGGATGATAACAGAAGAAGAAGAAGAAGCCATTGGGAATGATGAATATATTGTTGTTTGCTGTGTGATTTAGTTTATGGAGATGAGCTTTCTTTTTATACAAGAGGGTGGAGCGTCTGTAAACAAGTGGGGGAGCATATTGTTTATGACTCTAATTTGACCATCGTACATTTTGAGTGTTTGGTCAGAAAAAGGTTGCTATTTTAGTATATAAAATATATAATACTGTTAAATAATTGAGTTATGTGTATGATTTTACTCGACCCAAGTCCATAAAATATAAAAAGTGAAAAACAACCAATATTAAAGAGAAATAAAAGTAATTGACAATGAATAGAATTGATCTTTATTAGTACACTTATGGTGTGTTTGTTTTGAGGGAAGGTGAGAGGATTGATAGTGGAAGGAGGGAAAGTACATAAATCAATATCTTTCTTTTGTTTGGATCTTTTAAAAGGTGCCTACTTCCTTACCCATCATGAAATAAAGGGTAACTTTACCCATCTTAATTGTCATAATTGTATTGGTTAAGAGATTTGCCACTTAATCATCAAGTTAAAATTTATAATTTATAATTATAGCAATAAACTATTGATAATTATTCATTTACTTTTTTTATTTTGTGGAAACAATCATTTAATCTACTTGAATGCATTGATTATGCACAACTTTATATGAGTAACTTAAATGACTGGTCAAACATAAAGTGGATGTTAATTTATTTTTATCAAAGATGAATACTAATACAGTTTTTTTATCTGTTCAATTATTATACATTAGCGTGTAATTTTTTTTACATGTATTTAATTAAATTTTGTCAAATAAATATATTTAAAGACTAATAATATAAAATATTTTGATTGGATGAACATAAAAATATTTTATATTTTCAATGATTATAAAGTAAATTCTTTATGTAAATATGCTTTTAAAATAACTAATATTATCTATATTTCAAAATAACAAATAAAATTTTATTCTAAAATAAATATGATTTATAATATAAATATATATTATTTTAGTATAAATTTTATTGTAATATAAATTTTATTTATAATATAAACATATATATATATCTATATATATATATATATATATATATATATATATATATATATATATATATATGAGGAGGGTTATATTTACTCCAGGAGTAAGTTATTATAACTTACTCCAAATCTAGACCATTGATTCTTTTCAATCTAGTGGTTAAAAATAATAAGTAATTAAATGTGGAGAGATAAAACTATTACTTATTATTTCTAACCATTAGATTGAGAAGAATCAATGATCTAGATTTGGAGTAAGTTATAATAACTTACTCTTGGAGTAAATATAACTCTCCTATATATATATATATATATATATATATATATATATATATATATATATATATATATTTCCGAGTTGATCAAAGGCCCGAATAATTAAGACCAAATTTATCTCAAATTCACTTCACCTGAAAAAAAGTATAAATTCAGTCTATTCTGGAAATAAGATGCACTTTTTGATCTACACTTTTGTTTACCAGTGCTTTTGGTAATTGTACTGACCTGAGGATCAGAACCAGAAAGGGGTCACGAACATCTTGCACAGTGTTGATGATGACGAGGAGGGGGTGTACCTGCAAGGTACTCTGACGATCAAGTCAGAAGGAGCACATATACAATGTAGTGTTTAGGTTTATGATATTGTGTTACTTGACTCTCTCGAGGAAGAGAGTATATATAACCTCCAGCACGTGGCTAACAATCCGTTTTTTGGGTTGGATCGTGGATTTAGGCCCAAAACGCATGACTACCAAGATTTTAAGAGTAAACCTAGGATTGTCAAAAGGAAAGGAGTTCAAGATTTGATACAAGCTTTGCAGGCTCGGTCATCACAACAAGAAAATTGGCAAATCGTGACGGTTCATTTTGGCAAATTGCAATTCACATTACCAACTGCGTCTGCATAATAGTTGATGAGTACTCTATACAACAACATCGAAATCTCGAATGCGATTTGCTTCGAAATCACATGGCAATAGCACATATCCATCCTCTTGCTGCAACACACAAATGAAAACACGTCACACTGGTATCCATCGGTGATAACTTCCCCATGAACAAAGCCCTAAAATAGATAATCAAGTCTATCGAATTGGGAAAAATATTCACTAAAAATTGATTCGGCTTTGTACCTTAATTGAAAACTGATCCAATCTACTACCTCATTCAAAAGCAGAAAGAGATGAAGAGATTTGATGTGATAGAGGAGTGATTTTGGGGTTTTTGTTTATTCAACCATCCAGAAAGATTTGAGAGAAGATAGATTTTGGTGTTTTCGTTGATTCCACCATCCAGAGAGATTTGAGAGACACTAGGTTTTGGGGTTTGGTTGATTCAACTGTACCATGAGAAATTTTAGGGTTTTTACAAGAAATGTGAAGAAAAAAAAGTAACGCGTCAACCCAACAATGGTTATGTTGAAGCGCTCTTTTAACTTCCATGGAATACAACGACAGTAAATGAACGCTCGCGAATGTTTAGCGACGTCAGTCCCTACTCCGTCGTAGGATTTGAAGTGATGGGTTACTATGTAGATTTGCCTTTATTCATCCAAAAGAAAAGGTGTTACTTGGGCCCCGACCACATGAAAACAGTCGTAATTTTTGTCCAGGGGCGTTTCGATAACAGTCGTGGGCCTTAGGCTAAAAAGGGCTCAACTTTCTTTTAAAATTTTTGAGGCAATTGCTTATAAGTGTCGCGGTAACTGTCGTAAATATAGAAGGAGGACAATTTTTACTCCACGGTCGCAATCCAAGTGTCGCAAAATCAATATTTTCTTGTAGTGCATGGAGAAAAAATGGTGGTTCCAACAAATTTAATCGCAAATTCGACAAGACTCAGGGCAAGAAGCTTTGGTCGAATTCTCACAAGCAGCAGGTCGAAGATAAAACTTTTGAATCCTCGAAAGGAATAAGATGAAACTATTGAAAGGACAAAGAAGATAAGAAAGGTAAAGGTGTGTAGTGCTATCACTATGAGAAGTGAGGTCACTTGTCTAAACATTATTGTACAGGAAAGACAATGGATCGACAAAAGGCAAGGACGAAGGAGCGAATCTTGCACGCCAAGATTCAAATGATTACGAAGGTATGGTGGTTATGGCTAACTTTACCCATCTTAATTGTCATAATTGTATTGGTTAAGAGATTTGCCACTTAATCATCAAGTTAAAATTTATAATTTATAATTATAGCAATAAACTATTGATAATTATTCATTTACTTTTTTTATTTTGTGGAAACAATCATTTAATCTACTTGAATGCATTGATTATGCACAACTTTATATGAGTAACTTAAATGACTGGTCAAACATAAAGTGGATGTTAATTTATTTTTATCAAAGATGAATACTAATACAGTTTTTTTATCTGTTCAATTATTATACATTAGCGTGTAATTTTTTTTACATGTATTTAATTAAATTTTGTCAAATAAATATATTTAAAGACTAATAATATAAAATATTTTGATTGGATGAACATAAAAATATTTTATATTTTCAATGATTATAAAGTAAATTCTTTATGTAAATATGCTTTTAAAATAACTAATATTATCTATATTTCAAAATAACAAATAAAATTTTATTCTAAAATAAATATGATTTATAATATAAATATATATTATTTTAGTATAAATTTTATTGTAATATAAATTTTATTTATAATATAAACATATATATATATATATATATATATATATATATATATATATATATATATATATATATATATATATATATATATATATATATATATATATATATATATATATATATATATATATATATATATATATATGAGGAGGGTTATATTTACTCCAGGAGTAAGTTATTATAACTTACTCCAAATTTAGACCATTGATTCTTTTCAATCTAGTGGTTAAAAATAATAAGTAATTAAATGTGGAGAGATAAAACTATTACTTATTATTTCTAACCATTAGATTGAGAAGAATCAATGATCTAGATTTGGAGTAAGTTATAATAACTTACTCTTGGAGTAAATATAACTCTCCTATATATATATATATATATATATATATATATATATATATATATATATATATATATATATATATATATAGATATATATATATATATATATATATATATATATATTTCCGAGTTGATCAAAGGCCCGAATAATTAAGACCAAATTTATCTCAAATTCACTTCACCTGAAAAAAAGTATAAATTCAGACTATTCTGGAAATAAGATGCACTTTTTGATCTACACTTTTGTTTACCAGTGCTTTTGGTAATTGTACTGACCTGAGGATCAGAACCAGAAAGGGGTCACGAACATCTTGCACAGTGTTGATGATGACGAGGAGGGGGTGTACCTGCAAGGTACTCTGACGATCAAGTCAGAAGGAGCACATATACAATGTAGTGTTTAGGTTTATGATATTGTGTTACTTGACTCTCTCGAGGAAGAGAGTATATATAACCTCCAGCACGTGGCTAACAATCCGTTTTTTGGGTTGGATCGTGGATTTAGGCCCAAAACGCATGACTACCAAGATTTTAAGAGTAAACCTAGGATTGTCAAAAGGAAAGGAGTTCAAGATTTGATACAAGCTTTGCAGGCTCGGTCATCACAACAAGAAAATTGGCAAATCGTGACGGTTCATTTTGGCAAATTGCAATTCACATTACCAACTGCGTCTGCATAATAGTTGATGAGTACTCTATACAACAACATCGAAATCTCGAATGCGATTTGCTTCGAAATCACATGGCAATAGCACATATCCATCCTCTTGCTGCAACACACAAATGAAAACACGTCACACTGGTATCCATCGGTGATAACTTCCCCATGAACAAAGCCCTAAAATAGATAATCAAGTCTATCGAATTGGGAAAAATATTCACTAAAAATTGATTCGGCTTTGTACCTTAATTGAAAACTGATCCAATCTACTACCTCATTCAAAAGCAGAAAGAGATGAAGAGATTTGATGTGATAGAGGAGTGATTTTGGGGTTTTTGTTTATTCAACCATCCAGAAAGATTTGAGAGAAGATAGATTTTGGTGTTTTCGTTGATTCCACCATCCAGAGAGATTTGAGAGACACTAGGTTTTGGGGTTTGGTTGATTCAACTGTACCATGAGAAATTTTAGGGTTTTTACAAGAAATGTGAAGAAAAAAAAGTAACGCGTCAACCCAACAATGGTTATGTTGAAGCGCTCTTTTAACTTCCATGGAATACAACGACAGTAAATGAACGCTCGCGAATGTTTAGCGACGTCAGTCCCTACTCCGTCGTAGGATTTGAAGTGATGGGTTACTATGTAGATTTGCCTTTATTCATCCAAAAGAAAAGGTGTTACTTGGGCCCCGACCACATGAAAACAGTCGTAATTTTTGTCCAGGGGCGTTTCGATAACAGTCGTGGGCCTTAGGCTAAAAAGGGCTCAACTTTCTTTTAAAATTTTTGAGGCAATTGCTTATAAGTGTCGCGGTAACTGTCGTAAATATAGAAGGAGGACAATTTTTACTCCACGGTCGCAATCCAAGTGTCGCAAAATCAATATTTTCTTGTAGTGCATGGAGAAAAAATGGTGGTTCCAACAAATTTAATGGCAAATTCGACAAGACTCAGGGCAAGAAGCTTTGGTCGAATTCTCACAAGCAGCAGGTCGAAGATAAAACTTTTGAATCCTCGAAAGGAATAAGATGAAACTATTGAAAGGACAAAGAAGATAAGAAAGGTAAAGGTGTGTAGTGCTATCACTATGAGAAGTGAGGTCACTTGTCTAAACATTATTGTACAGGAAAGACAATGGATCGACAAAAGGCAAGGACGAAGGAGCGAATCTTGCACGCCAAGATTCAAATGATTACGAAGGTATGGTGGTTATGGCTGCAGTTTCAGATAACCATGTCGAATCCAAGATATGGTTCCTCGACTCAGGCTGCTCGAATCACATGACTGGTCAAAAGGTGTGGTTGAGACTGATCGAGGATTGCATAAATATAAGAAGCATTCAAACAGAAGGGGTGAGATTCTCAATCATATAAGAATTTATATATATATATATATATATATATATATATATATATATATATATATAAGCATTTAATCATTAATACTTACACCATATCATCAATTCAAACCGTGCAATTCGACACATCATTGAATAATCACGCAATTCACAACAACCAACCATAGACACAATATAGCATATTGTAACACGGTGGGATAACTGACTTTTTGCTTTTATTTTGCCCATATCTTTCAAATGAAGCATTTTTGGCCAAGTCCTTAGAGAGACAAAATTGTAGAGAATGAAATTTCCTTCAAAATGAGCTTTGGTTGGAAAATTTCTGATAAACCATGTAAAAGTTATGGCTGGTCAAAATTCAGTTGACTTTCCTTCAAAAACCCTAATTTAGCAAGCATGAATTTTGTTGATTTCTGAACTTTTCTTGCTGAATCATGATCAACCCTTGATCAAATGATGAATATAAATTCAAAATGTTGATGTTGGCAAAAAAATCAAGAATTTTAATTGTGAGTTGACCATAGTTGACTTTCAGGTTAAACTAGTCCACTGTTGATCATTTGGGCAGAACATTGAGGGCAAATTTCGGGGTATGACACATATTATGCAATGCAACAAGACCTATTATACGACTAATGCATGTGGTACCATCGATTCATGAGAACCCACCAATTAGTTCCTGTTGGAATTAAGTTACACCATTCACACCCCGTCGGGCACACGATCATCCCACTCCTCGTCACTCACACTCCACCGGACACACGACCAATTCTCATCGCTCATTGGGCACACAATCATACAATTCTCGAATAGAATTTCTTATTTGATTTAAGAGATTGTCTTAGGAAGTCTATGTTTGGTTCGTGAAGATCAGCCATCAAAATCTCCACAACAATTCTTAAGCTCAGTCCGATTAAGAGCTCGGTCGATTCGAGATTAACCTGTGTAAAATCTCACATTGGTTTCGAGATTAACATAAATTTCAATCTTATTAATAATAATTTTTTACTTATTTATTTAAAAAAAGACAACCAGAATCTCATGTTGACTCTCAGTTTAACTTGTTAAATCTTTGAATAAGTGTGAATATAATTTATTGAAATCTTGAATTTACTTTTAATTTGATTTGAATTTTAAAAAAAATAAATAATAAATTAAAAGATAATATAATTCCAAAATATAATTAATTAAATAATATTAGTTTTAAGCATAATAAATAGATTAATAATTTATTACATTTTTTTTTCAAGATAATATATTCCTTTTTTAATACGGTAATGACTTTTGTAAAATTAAATAATCCATTAATTTTTTTTAAAAAGAAATATGTTGAAAATTTTAATCTAATATCTTGTAGTTTTTATTTTGTTTTTTTTTTAAAGATGGCCCCTTAAGTTTATAAACGATAAATTTAATTTTAAATTGACTATCAATAATTTTAATATATATTTTGTTAAAGGTTTTCGTTCATATTTAATTTATCATTTGAATTTAAATACTTATTTTCAAATATAATAAATAGATTAATAATTTATTTTAATATATATATATATATATATATATATATATATATATATACACCCGAAGAGTTACACCACGAGTTACACTCGTTCAATAACTACATCTCGAATTAATATTTTATAAATTCAACCGTTGGATTGAAACATAATATCATATAGATCATACCTATAAAGTTTGAGCTTAATCTATAATGATTTACTATGTTATTGAATTACATTAAAATTAACGTTATATGAAAGCTCATTTTGACGTTAATCTTTGGATATCTTGATGATATAGTAAATCATTATAGATTAATCTCAAACTTTATAGGTATGATCTATATGATATTATGTTTCAATCCAACGGTTGAATTTAAAAAATATTAATTCGAGATGTAGTTATTGAACGAGTGTAACTCGTGGTGTAACTCTTCGGGTGTAATTTGATCCCTCCTCATATATATATATATATATATATATATATATATATATATATATATATATATATATATATATATATATATATATATAACCCTATAAAAAATCTTTGTAAGTTTGTTATATAAGGATAAAAAAATTGTGACCTTTTAAAGTATGAAGCTGATCATCAAATAGAAAAGGTAATAACATAAACGTGATGAGTGATGATGACCAGCCAAATGAAAAGAGAAAATTAATTTTGTGAGAGAAAATGAAAGAGTAAGCACCCAGTTGACTTGGAAATGATAACTTGCATTTAATGTATTTAGGATACATTTGTAATTATATAGCAATAGTTTTTAATAGTAATAATAAAAGAGAATCAACACTTGGACCTTTAACTATTTGACAACTAAGATGGGTAATGTTACCCAACATTTTAAGGTGGGTAGATAAGAATTTAGCCTTTTAAAAACCAGAAGGAATGATTACTTTTTGCTGGGCCCCACATAAAATGACTTTCCTTCCTAAATTGAGAAGAAAACTGAACATTAGCATCAAAATTGTTTGAAAATACCATTGTAACCTTATGCTTCTTTGAAAATCTCAATTTCAGTCATCCTCTATGTTATGCTACTTATTTTCTGATACTATTTATATACCGCTTTTATTTTTTTATTTGACCAATCCGTACTAAATAAATATATGTTTTGTTTAGTTTTTATATGATTTACCTTATCAATTAATTAGTGGCTTCTATTTTTATTTTTTGTTATATTATTTTTTGTTTAAGGTTAATTCTGTCATTTTATAAATATATATTTTAACTTTTTAATTTTTTCTTAAAACTTTTAGCTTTCTTTCCTTTCATTTTCTCTCATACCAAACAACTAAAAAATCATCTCACTTTCCACACTCAATCTTTCCTTTTACTTTCTTTTCTTTTATATTCTTTCCTTCAACTTTCTTCTTAACAACCAAACATACCATTAGGGTAATAATGTTTATATACGATTATAGAGCAATTATATAATTGATCTTTAATAATGTTTCTAATCGCCCTCTTTGTTTCCTTATTTCCTTCGTCTTCTTCCTTTCCTTCACTGACCTTCCTTTTCCTCGTTGCCTTCATTTCAGAGTTATTCTTCTTCTTTGTGCTCATGGCATCTTCCTCTAGGCGAAGCAAATCAGGTTCATCTTATTACACAATAGGGAGAAACATCGTTCAAGGGAGAAAGTGTGCTTGTAACGTTCGTATGATATCTTACCATTGCAAGCATGGACCTAACAAGGGAAAGCTTTTCTAGAGATGCTCATTTTAGCAAAGAGAGGAAACTTGCAATTTATTCATATGGGATGAAAACCTAGCAACAGAAGTGGATATTCATGAATCCGTTGATGACAATGTGAGGACATTGAAGGAGTTGCAAGCATTTGATATGTTGAAGGAACTATATGAATCTTCATTGAAGAAGAACAAGAAATTGAATATGAAGATGAAGGCTGAGGCTTTTTTTTGGAAAGTTGAAGTTAATATCCCTTGTAGTGTCAGTCATGATCAAAATTTACTTGATAGTGAAATGTAAATGTTGATAAATAGTTGTTGATGAAATATCTGTAATGTTTATGTATTTTTGTTAAAGTTATCTTTAATGTTTATGTTTATGCAATTGTTAAAATACTCTTGTAATGTTTTTAAGGACCTGTAAGTTTTAATGTTGGTATATAAAGACCTGTATTGATGTTTTAATGTTATTATAAAGACTTTTAATGTTGTTTCAAGTACTTGTAATGTAGTATTAAAAGACCTGTAATGTATAATTAAAAGACCTGTCATGTTGGTTTAGAAAACCTGTAACTTATAATTAAGGACTTGTAATTTTGGTATAGAAGAATTGTTTGTTTCAATTATTTATCAGTTATCCAAAATAGATCACATACATGGATGTATTTGATATCAACATTAGATTGTTGTAATAAGGACCTGTCATTTGACATCAACGTAATTCTGCAATCAAAATGCTTGTTTAAACCATAGCATTACAAAAGTTGATGTTTAACAAAAGATGAGACATTACATCAGTTGTTGATTAACGAAAGTTGACACATTAAATCACTTGATAATAGTACATCAGAAGTTTACATATTACAGCAACCAAAACATGCATGAAAACATAAACAGATGACATCCCAGTTCCACATTCACTGTGTGAGGCCCTTGCAAATATCTTCCCAATTTGTTGAAATCTTTTCACCACCAATGACATCAACTGTGGTCTCACCATCATCTTCATTAATGACCATTGGATTTTCAGGTTCTTTACCAGGGCCCTCTATGTTTCTCGACTTGAGGGTCCTAAGTCTGTCACTCAGTCTCTTTGCTACTTGGGGAGCCAATTCATTCTTTTTCTTTGACTTGTTGGTTGGATTCAAGCTATTAACCTAAGGCATCAAGTAATAGAATAAGATATACATGACATTAAAAAACTAACAGAATGAATAAAATGAGTCTGATATGCTCACAATATCACTTATACTTGGCACTGGTACACAAGTTGGTGGTTTGAAAGCATTGTTGACACATGTTTTTGGTCGTTTACCAAAGAATGTCGTTGGCTTTGATGGGCTTGTCTTAGACTTAGTAGTTGATGTTGATAGGATTGCCTTAGTAGGTGCAGTTGGTTTCACAGGTGAGTCATCAATATTCAGTGGTTGAATGTCCAAGACAGCTTCACAACTCAGAATTGCTTCCAAAGTCTCAGCATCCCAATCATAGTACTTGTCAACACCAGTAGAACTTTCTTCAACACCAGGTTGTTCAGCACCAGATTGTCTAGTTCCAGGTTGTTTTGCACCAGATTGTCTAGGTCCAGGTTGTTCAACACCAGATTGTTCAATACCTAATTGTTTAGCAACATTTTTCTAACTAGTTTTGTTCTTCTTCTTCTGAGGTTTTTGTTGTTTTTTCTGTGTGGTAGTCTTACTTGTGCTTGCATTGACAGAGCCGTTAGGCCTCCCCTTATACAAAACATGATTCAGTTAGACTAATTCATTTTAAGTTTACACAGTAATTTACATAGATAGAGTAAGAAGAATACCTTTTTTTGGTGCCACATTAGATGCAGCAGTCTGACTAGCTTGGGTAGGCACTTCATGTCTTACATTCTCAGGTGGGACAAGCACAATTTGTTTATTTTTCTTGCAAGTCATAGCATTATGACCAAGTTCAAGACAATTTTTGCACTTATGACTGGTATTTCTTCTTGGCCATTTATGTTGGTTTGCCTCATCAGGTTCCCTCCTACGAAGTTTCTTGGGCTTGCCCAGCCACGCTTGTACACGGGTGACAATATAACTGGATCAGAGGTCCTAGGCCATTTGTTTTGACTATTCAAGGGTGTGATGACCTCATTATAACATCTCTCAGAAGTGCTATTGTGGTAGAATTCATGAACATATTTTATAGGTTCATCTACCTTCCTATAGATTTCTGCCACACCATGCCTGCATGGTATCCCCACAAACTCCCAGAAATTACATGTGCAAGTTTTTTTGTCGAGGTCCACTACAAAACTATCAGTAAAAAGAACATGTGTGACTTGGAAAGTTAACCCAATTATGCTCTAGTATAACTTTCTTAAACTGTTCCATTGAAGAAAACTTCATCCCAAGCTTGAATTTAAAATTCTTACTTAGACCATCATCTTCTTTGAACCTAATTACATTGGGCCTATCATCACAACTATCATCATTTGCACCACTATCCAGTTCATCAGTCATGTATTCTTCATTAATGACATGTTGTTTACCTATCTCATTTGTGATCAAAGTGTTATTTGGTTGTTCACTTGATTCATCACCAACACCATCACTATGTCCAGCATCAACTCTTTGTTTCATACCAACACCTTCTTCAAGACCACCTTCATCATACTCCTTCATCCTTTCCTCCTCACTGTCATCAAAGTGCACATCCTTCAATGATTCATCGCTAGATTCATTTTCATATTCAAGTCTTTCCTCAACCTCTTCTTGATGTTTAGTCCCCTTGCCTTTTTCACTAACCTTGTCCATAAAAGTTGCCTCTCCTGTAACTGGTTTTTCCTCAGTATATATCTCAACCTAAATACAGTTTACAAATGCACACATAGCTAACTCACAGGCATCTCCATCGTCCCTAAAGGGTTTCAAATCTTCTTTAAAGCTGCCACCATCATGTTTCCACCACATTTTCACAATATTAACATCGAATTTAGTATCAATCCCTTTAATTAAATCACATGCTTCAAAATATGACTAGAAATCAGGATCTTGACCACTAAATGCAAACACTTCCCCACCCTCGTATCTTAAGTTGGGGTATTTTACAAATGAACCATTTGTGAAAACAACAACTTTAAAATTACCCATTATCTGTACAATAACAAATAGTTAAAAAAAGTTAAGATTATGGCAAATGGAATTAGGGCAAAGGGAAATACGGCAGAAATATAATATTCACGACATTGAGAGCTTACACTACAACATACAAGACAACCATGGGACCACAACCTTTTAATAAACAAAGTAAGAAACAGACAAACATGTGAATGGGATGCATGAGGTAGATGAAGTGGACCACGATGTTGTTGCTTTTGCTTGTAGAATCAGTGTAGAATCAGAGAATCGCAAACACAATGGGACCACAGGTTACAGAAATAATATGAAAGGGGACCACGTATATGAGTTAGGGATTAGAGAATTATTGAGAACGAAGAAGAAGATTGAGAGTGTTTGTTCTTTCATTTTCGGCGTCTTGACTACCTCAGTTAGTGTAACAACGTTTTGTATCCCATTCCACATTGGAATTTTTTTTAAATGCCACAACTTAACAGCCACGTCAGCATCCGTTAGTGAAAAATAACGTGAGGGACCAAACATATGGACGGAAAGCTTTCCAGGGACCATTGTTTAAAGAAAAATTTTAGAGGGACTAAAAACGAAAAGTGGAACATTTATAAGGACTAAAAACTTATTTAACTCTATATAATACTATGGCTCAATTTACAATAATAGTTTATCCTTGAAATCCCCACACCCCTCAGTTACCTACCCACGAATCTACCCACGAAAAATATTTGGACCTAAGATCTGTTTGAGGTTTCCGCATAATATGAGTCATATTCAATAATCTCTACTTTGACGAATATTAAATATCTATAAGAGTTCCTATAAAACGGTCACATATTGACAGCTAGGAAAGTACATCTCTTACCTAACATTGAGAAACATGTAACGAGTCCAAACAATCCCCGAATTTTTCATTGATGATTGGCTTGGTCAACATATCAGTTGCATCTTCTAGAGTATGAGTCTTTACCTCTGCCTTCCACAACTTGAATTCGGTAATGACTTCAAATTTCTTCTTCAAGAAATATATATACCCAAACCTTGAGAGAAAAATCATCTGTGAAAGTAAAATAAATATCTAGAACCATCCTTGGAAACCTCTTTGGTAGGCCCTCACACATCAGAATGCATATTGTATAAAGTTCCCCGTATTTTATGTGTTTTGGTCTTGAATCAAACATGATAAGATTTCAAAGTACTCAATACTTGCTCAAATCCATCTTGCAACTACAACCACCCTTAATAGATTTTTCTTATGAAGTTACATTATCTTACCCTATCTGAGATGACCCAGACGCATATATCAGAGTTTGGTTGTATCATTATCAGATTCACTTGATGCAAAATCACCTACAACAATGTTCCTTAATAGTTTGTAGATGTCACACGCATTCTTCCTTGATCTCATCACAAACAAGGCAAATCAAGTTTTTCCTCAATTTTAAAATATATGTGACATCGTTCAATGTTCGCAAGCCACCATCATCCATAGAAATTTTAATTTGTCTCATTCTAGTGATAGTACATGTTTTAACATCACCTAGATAAACAAATTCAAATTTTCTTTGGCCTAAATATCATGAACCATTCACAGTGCAATGTTACATGTTAAGAACAACAAGAATCAAGAATACATGCATATTTGCACTTGCTGAGTGAAACATATAGTATATTTGTTTCACTATTTCAATCATCAATTTGAACCACATTTGCGGAACTGGATGAGTCATGCATTGTGTTTGGAAGGTCCCTCTTTTAAGCCTTATCTATTTGCAACTATAACACTCGGCTATTTTATGATTCTTGGATTGACCCCTGCTTTTCAAAACCTCGATTACCTTTTGTCTCCTTTGACAATGAGACAAAAGTGTAGCAGTAATCACATCAAGACTAATACTTTCTTTCCCGTAGGTAAGAGTTGTCACCAAGTAGTCATAAAAACATGGTAACGAGCACAACAAGATGATTCTCTTATCTTCGTTGTCCATATCCTTCATGCATCTTTAGACTGTATAGTCGGTATTTCGCGAACAATCTATTTATCAACATCTTTGACATATATTTACTCTATAATTTGTCCTAAACCTTCTACGACGTCGTCGGGTCTAGGATATGATACATCACCTCGTCTAAAACACATAGGCGAATCAATCATATGGCCTCTTTCTTCATCTCTGTCCAATTGGTATCTTCCATGTCAGTCGATTTTGTGTTACAAATTCTTCTGTAAATTTTATTGAGCCAACAAATCCTTAACCCTCTTTTTGCCATAATCCAAAATTACTTGTCTCGTCGAACCTTGTCACCACGAATTTCGTATCAAGGTTAACCGTGGTTAAAACAAGAAACAATATAAAAGATTGAAAAAAAAGCAAATGTAAAAGACGATAGACACAATCACTTATTATTAATGCAGTTTAGCTAATGATATATACATATGCGATTGGATTGTAGAACAACTAAAATTCTATTAATTTTTGTCTAATAATTAAAGTTTATTATTTAAGGTTACATTATTCTAAATAATAAGTATATAATATTACTATTATAACTCAATTTACAATAATAATTTTCAAGCCTCCACATCACTCGGTTACATACTTTGTTCAAAATTGTTTTTAAAAAAAAAACAAATGTGAAATAAATTTATTATAGAATTGATTTAAAAAATTATAAGAAGGGTCTCGAGCAACGATGTGCGTGACTGCGTGTATACAGCTAATTGCAAGTTGTCTAAACTTGTATGGATGTGCACCATGCTTTTTTGTGTTGCCTGCCATGCTTGACTTTCCGTGCATCTATGCTTCCCGAGTCTCCAAGTTGTCAGTTCATGCATGCGCTTGCTTAATTTAAGTTAGTGGTGGACAATCGAACGGTTTAAATTAGTATCGGATTTAAAACTTAAATTTAATGTAAACTGTTGTTTTATTTTAATGACCTAATTTTAATCGAAAAAAATTTGATTATCGTCAGTTTGGGTTAATTTGGTTAAGTGGATAAGTCGGATGAATTTTATCAATTTAATATTTATTGAATTAACTCATTAAAATGATTATATTCATTTTTTAATTATAAAAGAATAAATAAAATTTTAAAATAATTAAAAAATAACAACTTTTATTACTGATGATGATTATTATGTGATAACATTTTTAATATTATTAAAATTATTTTGGTCATTATCACACTTTAAACTACAAACTAAATGACATTTAAAATTTTATAGGACATATTTTTATATTTGTGTAATAACACAACGATATCATTAAACTATAAAATGATAAAAATATGACAATATTATGACTTTTTTTTATGATATGTTAGTTTTATAGTAATAAAAATAAATAAATTAAATATTAATTGAGTTCGGTCGGATTTGGTTTTTGACGGATTTAAAAAAATCATTCGAGTCAGACCGAAACAACCCTACAATATCCAAATTAAACAACTAAATCAACCCGACACTCAATCCGCTCCAATCTGATTACACAAAATAACCAACGGATCGGTCGGTTTGAATCGGTCAGATAAAATTTATCCACCCCTAATTTAACTTCATTCTCCTCACCATTGTCGGCCCAACATATCTCAAAGCCTAAGGCAAAATTTAAATTAAACTTTTTTAACATAATAATAACATTTTAATACAATTAATATTTTATTTAAATTGTAATGAGATTTTTTAGGTGAATTTTTTTAAAAAATTATTAGAATTGATTTCGCTTAGCATTTATTTTTCTTCGATAATAAAACCAACTCGATTATATTTTGTTAAGTCGGTTCAATTGTTAAATGTACATGGACATCAGATGTATGACACGAGTTCAAACCTACGATATCTCAATTCTCTTGTTCGCCTTTAAATGATGAATTTCAACCACTAGACTATTTGAAAAAAAAAAAAAAACTAATCCATTTATGTGCTCTTCTCATCCTATTTTTTTTTAAAAAAATCATTTAAAAAAATATTGCTAAAATTTTTAAAAATAAAATAACAAATATCAAATTTCTTAATATATAATAGGTCTTAAAATTTATTATCTATAAAAGAAATTTTTAAATTAACTAATGCATATTCTGAATAAAAATTATTGTTTGATTATTAAAACTAAAATAATTAATTATATTTTAACAATTCAATTTTATTAATTAATAAGTAAAGAAAGTTGAGGTCCTAGGCGGTGGCTTTGGTCGCCTACCCCTAGAGTCGGGCCTGCTCCTTACACCTTATGAGAGATTTTACTACGTTATAGTCGATTCACTTTGTTAAATATGATGTGAAAGTTAAGAAAAAAAGTTTCACTTAAATTATTTAACGATGAATACTTAACTTAATAATTTAGAATAAACAATTTTGTTAAAATTAAAGATATTTTGTTTTTAGGATGACAAGTTTATTTATTAAACATGACAAATCAGCGTATAAACCTATTGTTGAATTTTGTAGATAAAAATGTAAGTTAAAAGGTCCTAGGTTTAATATTACTACAAATCATAAGAATTGTCTTTCCCCAATGTTTATTAACCTAGTGGTAAAGACATACAAGGTGCCTTGAAGGTCTTGGGTTCAATTCTTTCAATAAAATTCAAGCAGTTTAATCACGGTTTAAAAATATAAAAAAAAAATCAGTTTGAAAAAAATATTAACAGAGAAACTAATATAAATTGGTTAAATTTTGTAAGAGATTAAATAAAAAAAATTTGTGAGGAATTAATTTTAAATTTTAAATTTTTGCGAGAGACCAAAATGAATCTTCACTCTAAAATATATTATGTTAATCTTTTTGTCTAATCAATAACAAACTTAATAATTAATTTTTGAATTTTTTTGTTATTAATTCAAAAACTAATATAAAATATTTTGAGAAATTTAAAAACTAATATAATTTTTTAAGTTAAAGAATCAAAATAAATTTCAATATTAACATAAAAAAAAATATTAAACATTATAATCTATAAGCAATTTAATTTAATGAATGACTTTTTTTTCTGCTATACATTTCATTTCCACGCATATGTGCTTGTTTTGATTTATAAATATCATAATAGTTCTGATATAGCATAAACGAGATGAGAGAAAAATGAAAACTTCCACCGATAACGGCTAGTTTTTCTCGCCGCTGCCTCCCTGTCCCTCTAAGCTTTCTTCTCTTCTTTCTCTCAACCCTTCCCCTCCCTTTCTCTTGCAATCTTTTTCTTCCCTCCATGGATGTCTCCATGCTCTTTCCAGAAACTAACATCGCTATCGATGGAAACTCAGAACAGGTCAAGATTCAAAACAATATTGCTAACCAGGTGAAGATCAAATCCTTCGCCTCAGTAGTATCCAATAATGTCTGTGATATTCCTTTAAGTCAACTGCCCATACCGTGCCTGAAGGGAGATAGGCTGGCTATCACGATCCCAGAGGAAGAATATGCGTTAGGAGTTGATGCCTGCAAGCATCATCTTCATGGCCGTGTTGTCTGGTCAAAGGGTTCACAACCGCTCACAGTTGTGAATCTTAAAAACAAGCTGCTAGAGATATGGCCATCTATTGGAAAATGGGGTGTGACTTCTTTAGGTAAAGGTTTCTTTGAATTCGCCTTCTCTTCGCTGGAAGACGTGCAACGTGTTAGATCTGTGAATGCTTGGTCGATCCCTAACGGTATTCTTAAATTGTTTCCTTGGACGAAGGATTTTGTTCCATCTACACTGAAGCAAACTTCAGCGCAGGTCTGGATACGAATACATGGTCTTTCTCAGGAGTATTAGAGACCTCGTATTCTATTCGCTATTGCAAGTAGCATTGGTACCCCCATCTGTATAGACTCAGCATCTAACAAATCTGCGTTTGAAAGACCGTTTGGACATTTTGTTCGAATATTGGTTGATTTGGATCTAACTAAAGATCTCAGCTACAAGATTTTGGTGGAAAGAGTAGGTTTTGCTTTCTTTGTGGATATAGAATATGAGAAAATCCCGGAGTTCTGCTCTTTCTGTAACTGTATTGGACATTCTATATCCAACTGTAAAAGAAAGGAACAAGCAACAGGGGGAAAGGGCTATGAACCTGCCTTGAAGAAGGATAAATCCGCATACATACCCACTGGGAGAAAACTCTTTGAGGGGGATTGCTCTAAAGACAACTCCAATTCTCAACCGATTGAAGTTGATAAGGAAAAGGAGACTATGCCAAATCATGATGATTTAATAGTCATTGAGGATAATACTCGGAAAGAACCAAAGGACATGGAAACTGACAGGTCACAGGATAGGGTGGAAGATCCTTCTATTGAGAATGATGCTGCCATACTAATCCCTGTATCTAATTTGCATAATATTGCAAAACCCCTTAGTGTCGAGGAATCATCAGATAGTGAGTATGTGGATAATACTCAATTGGTTGATTTTGTTCCTGAGACACAATTAGAAAATTACAAGAAGCAGGTTACAAAATTTCTTGATGACTCCTGGAACAACATGGCTGACTCTGAAGACCCTGGCGTCGATCTTTTCCAGCATAAAGACTTTCAGCTTGTTACTAGCAAGAAAAGAAGGAACAAGAAGACAACAACAACAAATACCCGACATAAGTCCGGTTCTAAACATCTTACCTTATGATGAAGTGCCTCTACTGGAATATAAGAGGCATTGCTAATAGCTCTTCTAGGCTGGCTTTAAAAAGATTAATTCAAAGTAACCATCCAGATTTCGTGTTCATTGCGGAGCCGTGGATGGATTTTTGCAATTTTCCTCAGAATTGGATGTCCAGGTTTGATCTTAAAGTTTTTGCTTTTAATAAAAGGGAAGGCCTTCTGCCCAACCTTTGGTGTTTTTGTAAGTCTAATCTAAACCCTACCATTCTTGCTGTTGACGATCAACATGTTACTTTTTCTGTTAGTATTAATAGTAAAGTTGTTAACATCTCTGCTATCTATGCGTCTACCTGTTACACTGCTAGGAGACTTTTGTGGAATAATCTTAATAATCTGATAATCAACTCTAAGACTCCTTGGACCTTTTTAGGAGACTTCAACGCCATTATTAGTGCCGATGAGTACAAAGGGAATCATACCCCTTCTAACACTCCTATGCATGAGTTCTTCCAATGGTCGGATTCTAACCATCTAATCCATCTTCCTACGGTTGGAAATATGTTCACATGGAGCAATGGTAGAAAGGGGAGGCACCTCACTGAGAAAAGACTCGATAGAGTCATTTGTAACTTGGACATGATGGACACTTGTAACACTATTGTCTGTCATACTCTAACTAGGGTAAAATCTGATCATTATCCCATTTTGTTCACCTGTAAGTGGGACAACATTAGATACAACTCCCAATTTAAGTTTCTTAGGATGTGGACTTTAAGTAATGATTGTGAGAAAGTCATCAAGGAGGTTTGGAACACTAAGGTCTATGGTTGTCCCATGTATGTGCTTGATAAGAAGCTTAGGATCCTTAAGTGTAAATTAAAATAGTGGAACAAAGTTTCTTTTGGTGATGTTAAGATTAAGGTTCGTAATGCTGAAAACTCCTTAAATGATATTCAGCAGAATATCAGCATTTCTGGCTATACAGAGAGGCTGCAAATTGATGAAGTCAAGGCTCAGCATGAGCTGGAAAAGGCCCTCTGTATGGAAGAGGCCTTCTGGAAAGAAAAAGCGAATCTGAATTGGCATATTGATGGAGACAGAAATACGAAGTTCTTCCATACGTATGCTAAAATTAAAAGGAAGAATAATTTGATCTCCTCCTTGATTGTTGATGATTCGGTTACCACTGACCATAACATCATTGAGAACCACCTTGTCAATCACTTTTCCAATCTGTTTAATCAAAATGCTCAGTTACAGGACAATGGCCTCATTCATAGAGTCATTCCTAGTCTGGTTAATGAGAACACCAATACCTTGCTCACTATTACCCCTAGTGCTGATGAGATTTATAATGCGGTTAAGAGTCTTAAGACTGATTCAGCCCCTGGCCCTGACGGTTTTGCGGCTTTCTTTTTCCAACATTTTTGGCACATTGTTAAAAATGATGTTATAGGGGCTGTCACTCAATTTTTTCTGCAGGATTGGATTCTTCCAAACTACAATGCTAATACTATTATCCTGATCCCTAAAACCAACGAACCTAACTCTCTCAATCATTACAGGCCTATTGCTCTGGCCAACTTTAAGCTGAAAATTATCTCTAAAATCATAGCTGACAGGCTTGCAGTTATTCTTCCCTCCCTGATATCCAAAGAGCAAAAAGGCTTTGTTATTGGTAGGAACATAAAAGACTGTATTTGCCTTACTTCAGAAGCTATCAATATTCTGAATAACAAGAGCTTTAGTGGTAATGTGGCCCTGAAAATTGACATCTCTAAGGCCTTTGATACTTTGAGTTGGGACTTTCTTCTCAAAACCCTTAATTGCTTTGGTTTTTGCAGCAAATTTTGTAGCTGGATTAGAACTTTATTACACTCTGCTATGCTCTCCATAGGATTCAATGGGAAACAGGCTGGCTATTTCCAATGTTCTAATGGAGTTAGACAAGGGGATCCCTTGTCTCCTCTCCTTTTCTGCTTGGCTGAGGAGGTGTTGAGTAGGGGTATCTCTAATCTTGTGGAGAACAATCATATAAACCTCATAAAAGCCACCAAAACTGCCTTTGTCCCCTCCCACACTCTTTATGCTGATGATATTATGATCTTTTGTCGTGGAGATATTAAATCTATTACTGCTATTGCCAAGTTACTCAATGATTATGCTAGTTGCTCGGGCCAAATTTGTAACACCTCCAAATCTCTTATTTATGCAGGGGGAATGACTCAAACTAGATTTAAATTTTTGGCCGACTTGATTGGTTTTAAAATGGCTTTCCCTCCTTTTTTGTACCTTGGAGCTCCTATTTTCATAGGGAGAGCAAAACCTACTTACTTTTTGTTTGTTGTGGACAGGATTAAGTTAAAGCTTGCCAGTTGGAAATCCAGTCTCCTCTCTATTGCTGGGAGATTGCAGCTGGTTAAGGCTGTTATTCAAAGCATGGTTCTTCATAGCATAGCAATTTACAATTGGCCTGGGTCTCTCATAAAGAAAATCACTTCCTGGATGCGGAATTTTATCTGGAGCGGTGATATGGAAAAGAAAAAGCTCGTGACTGTGGCATGGAAGCACTGTTGTAACAGTGTTAAAGTTGGAGGGCTTGGCCTGAGATCTTTAGCCGACATCAATTCTGCCTCCAACCTCCTTCTTTGTTGGAATTTTGTGGAAGGAAAGCAATGTTGGTCCTCTCTTTTAGCTTCTAGGGTTAAGAGAGGTAACAACTTCATATCTTACCATATTAAATCTTCAATCTGGTCCAGCATTAAAGATAGTCATAAGCATGTGATGGAAAACTCTAAATGGATTTTAGGAGATGGTTCTAAGATTAACTTTTGGCTAGATCTTTGGCTGGATGAACCCCTGGCTTCGGTTTACAAAATACCTGAAATGTTTCACAATCAGCTATCTGTTATGGTCAAAGACTGGCTAGTGAATGGTTCTTGGTGCATTCCTTTGAATGTGCAAACTGCTTATCCTACTCTTATGCCTTTAGTCTCTAATTTATCCTTGCCCAGAACTGATATGGAGGATTTTGTGAAATGGAAAGGAACTGAATGTGGTGGGTTATCTATGAAACTTGCCTACAATTTCTGTCATAAGCTGAGATGCAGTAATCCTTGGCCGTATGACTCCTTCCCGTGGGATAAGAGGGTCCCTCCCTCCCATTCCTTGCTTGTTTGGAGAGTTATGCATAACTGTTTGCCGACGGATGAAAACATGTCTACTAGAGGATTCTCTTACACCTCTATGTGCTCCTTATGCAAAGAAAATGTTGAAACTACGGATCACATATTTTTCAACTGCAAGTTTTCCTTGAAGCTTTGGCACTGGTTGATTGATAAACTTAATTATGCTGGCTCAATTTGCAGTATCAGTGATTGTTTGAATCTGTTGTCCTGTCCTTGGTCTCCCCAAGCCCGTGTGGTGGTTTTATCTTGTATTTGCAGCCTGTTTTACCAAGTTTGGAGGGCTAGGAACACTATGCGTTTTGATGGGAAATCTCTGCATTGGAAGTTTTGCATTGGATCGATCGTCTCCAGGGCTAAGCTTGCCGGTGATAATTCTGGTTGTTGCTCGAATAACTCTATTGAGAGCTTCAGAATTCTTAAAGCTTTTAATATTGGTATCATTCCTAGCAGGCCTTCGATGTTGATGGATGTTATTTGGCACCCTCCTCCAAAAGGTTGGATAAAAATTAATGTGGACGGTTTGGCTAGAGGCAATCCTTCCTTATCTGCGTGTGGTGGGATTTTTCGTGATGAGAATGCATGTCATGTTGGTAGTTTTTCAGATTTTTTGGGTGAAGGCTCAGCTTTTTTTGCAGAATTGATGGCGGCAATTTTAGCTATTGATAAGGCTAGAGTCTTGGGTTGGAAAAAACTTTGGATGGAAACAGATTGTAGTTCGGTGGTTAAAGCTTTCTCTGACTCTTCGTTGGTTCCCTGGAAAATTAGATCTCGTTGGCTTTTTTGTGTTGCGTACACTCGCAATATTGACTTCATGATATCCCATGTTTATAGGGAGGCCAATTTTTGTGCTGATTTTCTTGCCAACTTAGGTCTTTCTAATAGTAGTTATAATTGGTATAATTATGTGCACTCTATCTTAATTAAGGATTACCTCTTAGACATGGAGGGTACCCCTAGGCTTAGGCTTTGTTTATAAGGGGTCTTGGTTCGGTCCCCCCCTTGTGTATCTTGTGATCCTCTTCTTTTTATTTTATATATTATTTTCAGTTTAAAAAAAAAAAAAAATTTATAAATATGCAATTTAATAAGTGGTTTTTTTCCCTCTATGCACCTCATTTTCACTAGACACGTGATGTCGTTATTTAATTTATATGCTATAGTAGATTTAGTTTGATTTTTAGAAAAGCTAAAAACAATTTTAAAATTATAGAATTGATTCTAGAGTGCTTTTAAGGTGTTTGATATTTTAAAGTAGAATTGACTATATTTTTAAAATTGATTTTATTTATAATTATAATTTATATTTTATATGTTTAAACATGATTTTTAAATTAAAATTTGTTATTTAATTCATTTTATTTTAAATATATTTAAATATAAATCAATTTTTTTGAATACAAATTTATTAAAACCAATTCTAAATTTAATTATATCCACCGTTAATCTAAACACACGCTAATTTTTTTAGACATGTGTTTGTTTAATTATACGCAATTTAATAAGTGAGATTTTTTTGCAATATCCTCCTCATTTTCATTCAAATGTGTATTCAATGAAGAAAAGTTATAAAATATTGAGAGCGAAAAATAGAATTGAGACTACTAAAATTTAGTCTGCGATTTGACACAAATTAGTACCGTCAAAAATATCGTGCCTAATATGACTCTTATTTTACAATAAACTTCCAAGTAAAAACCATTTAATTAAAAGAGGTGTTATAGTTCAGGAGAATAATCTGGTGGATATGGTGAGGAAGAAACAGTTTCTCACTTTTTCTCACTTATTCTTTGAGATTTTCCTACTTTTCCAGGTATATAGTCTCATTTCATCAATTGGTTTGGGTTGCCTGCGGTACTACCAAAAGAATGTTGAGATCACGTTTCAGTTTTAGTTGCACGAAGTGCATTAAATATGCATGTTCCTCATGCCAACTACTCCCAGAGCCACTATATAACTCTTTCTTCATGAGGCACATTCTTGACAACAATCTCCTTTAAATGTGCCTTTTCTTGCACATGTCCAACTGAATTATACACCAACACTCCTCGCTTCAAAACTGAAGAAAGACCTGTTAAAACTGGCTCAATTAACATGTCAAATCTAGTGAAAGTGTTTTATTTACTAGCGTATTTCATGTTTCACCTCGTTCAAATACTGATTAAAGTGTTGGAATATTAGCCAATTTCAAATATTTCTCTTTGGTCTTTGAAAACTATAACCATATAACTGAAAGTCTCACTATGATGATCATTTTCAACATTTTAACACATTTCATGTTTCATTACGGAATACTTACACTCTAAAAACATTTATTAGTATAATTTGTTTAAAAAGTATTCTTTTTATTCATGTTTCATAACAGTTAATTGAATGTACTTAATTTTTTAAAATTTTAAATAAAATTCAAGTTAAATTTATTAAAGTATTTCTATTTCTATTTGATGTATCAATTATCAATATTAAATATTTTAATTAAATTAAATATATTAAAAATATCAACATTAAATATCATTAAATATTTTTAAAATAAAAAAATTTACTTATAATTTTTTAGCTTTTTTATAATTATAATCGAAGAAAGTATGTATTATCTTGTATAATGCATCATCGACACATTGCAAATCATAATCTAAAAAAATTAATGGCGGTAGAAAAGTCCATAATATCCTTAGTTGATTTTTTGCCACCACATTAAAATTGTCCTTATTTGGTCTTTGCAAAATAAAGTTCTTAATTTTATTATTAAATTAATAATACAACTCTCATATTTTATCAAACTTACCAAATCTCTCTCTATTCTCTATTTTTTTTCTCTTTCATCACTTTGTCACTTCTTTCTTCCACAAAAAATCTATTATTGATCTATATATTTTTATATATGAAAAATAGTATTTATGATTCAAATATTTTTTATTCAAAAATGATATACGGGAAAAATTTATTCAAAAAATCTATTATTGATCTAAATATTTTTATATACGAAAATTTAATATTGATCCAAATATTTTTGTAAATGATACCTAAACAAAAATAATATTTGTATACGCAAAAAAATCTATTATTTACGAAAAGTGGTATTTATGATCCAAATATTTTTTATTTAAAAATAGTATACGGGAAAAAATCTACTATTGATCTAAATTTTTTTTATATACGAAATTTACTATTAATCTAAATATTTTTGTAAAAGATACCTAAACAAAAATAAGCTTGTATACTGGAAAAAAATTTATTATTGATCTAAATATTTTTATATACGAGAAATGGTATTTATGATCAAATATTTTTGATCCAAAAATGGTATACGGGAAAAAATTTATTATTGGTATACGGGAAAAAATCTTCCATTGATCTAAATTTTTTTATATACGAAATTTACTATTGATCCAAATATTTTTGTAAATGATACCTAAACAAAAATGAAGTCTGTATACGGGGAAAAATTTATTATTGATTTAAATATTCACAAATATTACACGAGTCAAATTAGTCCTTCACAATAAAATAGACCCAATTTAATTCTTTATAAAATTTAATCGGATCATATACGTCCTTCTGTTAATATTTTTTTTCAAACCGGTTTTTTCCTAGTTTTAAACCGTCACTGGATTGCCACGTTGAATTTTATTTTATTTTCATTTTTTGAATTTCTATTTTTAATTTCATTTTTAAACAATTATAAAATAATAATATAAAAAAGCCTAAATTGTTTCTTATAAGGAGTTACACTCAGACCCATGTGGTTAATCTTAGACAATTCTAAACTTAAAATAAAAAATACAAAATTTGTGTCAATAAGGTCTCGAAGCTAAGTCTCTTCAGATTAAATGACAATCAATTTAATAAAATAGAAATTGATTTGTTTATTTGTAAATGATAGTCACTTTACTAACAATAGAAATTGATTTGTCTAGTTGTTATTGATAGTCAATTTACTAACGGTAGAAATTGATTTCTCTAGTTGTAAATGATAATCACTTTATTAACCATAGAAATTGATTTATCTAGTTGTAAATGATAGTCACTTTACTAACAATAGAAATTGATTTGTCTTGTTGTAAATAATAGTCATTTTTTTTATGTTAGTAAATAATAGTCACTTTACTAACAATAGAAATTGATTTTTCTAGTTGTAAATGATAGTCACTTTATTAACGATAGAAATTGATTTGTTTAGTTGTAGAGTGAAAATCATTTAACTTGAAGGGACTTGGATTTGAGACCTCATAGGTAAAAATTTATGCATAAAATTTGTTAATATTAGTAGAAATCATGAAAACTACTTATTTAAAAATTACTTTATAAGAAATAATTTTGGCTTTTTTGATATTGTTCATTGATAACTGTTTAAAAATGAAATTAAAAATAAAAATTAATTTAGTATTTAAAAAATAAAAAATAAAAAAATTCAACGTGTCAGTCCAGTCACGGTTTAAAAGAATGAAAAGAATCGGTTTAGAAGTATGAAAAAACCGATTTGAGAAAAATATTAGCATAAGGACTAATATGATCCGGTTAAAATTTGTAAGGGATTAAGTTGGGTCAATTTTTTTGTGAGGGACTAATTTGACTTGTGTAATATTTGTGAGGGACCAAAATGGATCTTCACTCTATTTTTATATACGAGAAATGGTGTTTATGATTAAATATTTTTGATAAAAAATGATATACGAGAAAAAATTTATTATTGATTTAAATATTTTTATATACAAAATAATTAATTAGTTTTTTTTTTTTAATATTTTTTTTAAAATAAATAATGTATTCAAATGCATGTAACAGAACAGAACCCGTGAACCCGTGCGTATGCACGGGTTTGTTACTAGTTCTAAGAAATAGTCCAAAACCAAAGTGTTTTGCCTTTGCACCGTCTGATATCTCTGTTTGTGTTGGATTTGTATTCTTGTAACATTTTGTGATTTTGGCTTTCTAGCACAAGAGATACTCGATCTTTCCCAAGAGTTCAGACATTTATGTTTAGTAATATTGTGTTTTTTAGAATTTTTTTTGACAGAAAATAAATGATATTCATTCATTCAAATCGATAGAGTACAACGTTGCAATACAAATTCAAAATCGCCAAAAACAAAAAGGATGAATCTGCGAACAAATCCACAGCATCCATGTTAATAGCATAAAACGGCAAATTGCATATGCCTACAAATATTAATGTATTGACTGTATTGAGATGTCCGAAATATTCATGCTTCCGGATCTGTAGCGTTGACGGCACCAAAGTCATTGATTGAATCTGCACTAGATCGAAATTAATCTTTCAACCTGAAACAAATGAACACCGTACAAAAACGGAAAAACAAAATACCCGCACAAAGACGAGAAATCAAAATACACTACAGAAATATGGGAAAACAAAACAAACGATGACTCTCGAAATCACAAAAAAGACAAAAAGAAAATGTGTGAAAATCACTTATTTAAGTAATAGATAAACAAAAACGATTTGGAGGGATGATTTTGGATCAAAATTAATCCTAAATCACCCCTCTTTGGGAGAGAGGGGAAGGAAAAAGAAGGAAAGTGACGGCTAGGGTAGAAGAAAAGTGACGGCTAGAGTCCCCTTTTTTTAGAATTATAAACTTTGTTTTCAGTCTTATCGAATTTTATTTTTCTCAAAACTAAATAAGAAGGGTCCCAAGCAATGATTTTGTCGTACAGCTAATTTCAAGTTGTTTCATACGGATGGATTGATGTCTAAATATTTATGGATACATACAAATGATACAATCCAGCTATTGCTTGGTTTGTGTTGCCATTATTGACTTTCCGTACATCTTATCCTTGTAGAGTCTCCAAATTGACAAATTCAGGCATGCACTTGCTTAATGTCTATCCACTTTAATAAATACTATGGGTTTATAGATTTAAAAAGTATACTTTCTCTAACATAAAATATTAGTGGTCATTTTCATCATTTATAAAGTTAAAAAAATTGTTAATATATAGGCAAAATTAAATTATAAATAATTTTACAAAATTATAATTAATGACATAAAAAAGTTAAAAAAATAATAATAGAAATTTGAGGTAAAAAGAAATATTAACATTTTGTTGTTAGCGAAGTACATACTATAATTTAATTTTTTTTTATTGTATGATGACTAAAAATTTAAATGAACAGTAAAATAAATATGGACTTACCTTTTATGTCTCATACAAAAGAATTAGTTTTTCACATTTTAATTTTTGTACATTTTAGATTATATATTTTGGACATGGACGAATAAGTGTTGGAAGAAGTCGTATGAGCCACCCATGGTCGAGATGCCATCAGGCATGTTTTTATGTCGTGATTAATATGTCTAAAACATGTCTCCCAAATCCCATAATAAGGGAATTCTTGTGTTTATGATCATTTATTGACATTCATGCGTGTTGTCCTTATTCTCTATGAAGATTGTCATCCTCTGAAAACAAGAGATCGAAAAGCTGATTCAGAAAAGTTGTCTTAAAAAATACTAGCAAGATGGGGGTTGGGAAATTGGAGAACGGAGATCTCCATCACGAGAAACTCGGGCGTAGTGCGGCACTAGACACCCTAAACATGATCGCAAAAGATTTTGCGGATGGCGGGGAATCCATTTCATATTGAAAGAAGTGTGATCGATAAGTAATGCATGTCGTCAGCATTCCTCCCAACGAGTTGAAGTCCCCATTAGTTTCTCTAAAGGGGTGCTAACGGTATAATCCCCCATGAAGACGACATGTTGGTGATTAACCTTCATATCCATGACTAGAACGTAAAGCGGGTTATGGTTGATCCCGATAGTTCAACAAATATCCTTTATTGGGAAACCTTCCATGGTTTGAAGATGGATCCAGAGCTCCTTCAGCCATTTAAGGGATTGTTGGGGGGCTTCCATGACAAATAAGTGCAGGTCATGAGTTATTTCACTGTGAAAACCACCTTTGGAGCTGATGGGTGCGCTACTACGATAAAAGTGAGGTACGTGGATATAAACACCCCTTCACCATACAACATCATTATTGGCAGACCATTCTTTAATGCTTTGCAGACTACCCTTTCAACTTTGTACCTTACTATGAAATACCCTCTGAGTAACGGTCGGATTGGAGTGATCAAAGACAACCAGAAGTTAGTTAGGCAATGATACAAGGATTGCCTCGCGTTAAAAAGGAAGACCAATCGGAAACCTGCATCAGACACATACAAAATCCCACTGTGTGGATCTAGATTTGCATGGAGACCCCTAAAAGATAGTATTGCCTCAGTTTGTGTCTAGAAGCTTTCAGGAGCCGCTCACTGGCATGCCTTGTGCACCGGCCCCCGCCCTCGTCGGTCTTAGGTGTTATATGTCCACTGACCCCACAAACAAACACGGGTCTTTTGAGCATGTTTTATCCTCACTCACACGCTTTTCAGGAAACTTCCTTGAAAGTCACTAATCCAAATACTACTCCAAATCAAGCACACTTAACTATAGAGTTATTATTTGTAGACTATCGAATAGAATATGCATCTTATTGGTATATGTAGTACCAATGAATCTTTACAAGTCTTCCTTCAACTATGTAGTCTCATTCCTACGCATCCACATAATACTCTCATTCTAATGTGAATTCCGTTTCTGCCAAAGAAACTACTACTAACATTTTATACAATAAATTACGTGATATTATTTTTCTCTACCAAAGTAAATAACATTTCAATCTCATCTTAATTTTCTTCAATTTAAATAATTAAATAAGTAAACAATCTTTCATTATACTATTTGTGGCCTTTTTATATTTGATGGAGTTTGGTCGAGTAACACACAACTCAATTATTTAATATTTACTTATTTAGTTATTTTATATAAACTTATAAAATTTTACACACACAAATAAAAAACCTTATGGTAGACTTTTCAATATTTCTTTTCAAACTCAACTACGAATTAAATAGCCACCCTATTTGACAAAACACTGAAAATGTACGGTGGTCAAATTAGAGTCATAAACAATATGCTCCACCGTCTTGTATATCTTTATCTATAAAATCAAACCTCAACAATACAATTTCCAATATCTTCAACATTCACAATGGCTTCTTCTGTCATCATCCATTTCTTCCTCTTATCACTATTATCCTTTTTCTCACTTTCTTCTGTATCAGCATCCTCTCAACCAAACTCCTTCATTCTTCCCATCAAAAAAGACCCATCAACCAACCTCTTCTACACATCCGTTGGCATAGGAACTCCTAGAACTAATTTCAATCTAGTCATTGATCTTGCAGCAGAAAATCTATGGTATGACTGTGATACTCACTACAATTCATCCTCCTACACTCCTATTCAATGTGGCTCTAAACAATGTCCAGATATTGGATGTACTAGCTGTAATGGCCCCTTCAAACCAGGTTGCACTAACAATACATGTCCTGCTTCTGCAACAAACTCATTGGCCAAATTCATTTTTGGTGGTGGACTTGGTCAAGATTTCATTTTCATTTCTCAATACAAAGTTTCTGGTTTGCTTTCGAGTTGCCTTGATACTGGTGGTTCACTGATGATTCACCACTAAATGGCTTACCAAAAAATACTAAAGGAATTATTGGTCTTGCAAGATCAAACCTTTCATTGCCAACACAGCTTGCTTTGAAAAACAATATTCCAACCAAATTCTCTCTTTGTTTGCCTTCTTCAAACAAGCAAGGATTCACTAACTTGCTTGTTGGATCAGATGAAGGGTCTAAATTTGTTCAAACCACACCACTCATTGTCAACCCTGTTTCAACAGGTGCTGTTTCTGTTGAAGGTGTTCCTTCAAATGAATATTTTATTGATGTGAAAGCTATTAAGATTGATGGACATGTTTTGAACTTAAAGCCTTCTTTGTTGTCCATTGACAAAAAAGGAAATGGTGGCACCAAAATTAGTACTATTACTGCTTTCACTGAATTGCAAACATCAGTTTACAAGCCCTTCATTCGTGATTTCCTTAAGAAGGCTTCAGATAGGAAACTAAAGAGAGTGAAATCAGTGGCACCATTTGAGGCGTGTTTTGACTCAACTAGCATTGGAAATTCTGTACCAAGAATTGATCTTGTGCTTCAAAAGGGTGTGCAGTGGACAATTCATGAAACCAATTTGATGGTTAATGTAAAGAAAAACGTAGCATGTCTTGGAATTGTTGATGGAGGGACAGAGTCAAGGATGTCTTTTACAAAAGCTTCAATTGTTATTGGAGGACATCAATTGGTAGACAATCTTTTGGTGTTTGATCTATCTTCCTCAAAGTTGAGCTTTAGTTCCTCACTTTTGGTCCACAATGCAAGTTGTTCCTAAATCCTACTCTTGAATAAATTAATGATATAGTTTTATTGAGAATTTAGATTAGATGTTGCAGCTTCTATTTCTTACTTTTCTCAGCATTTGTTTGCTTTGTAATGTAAAATAAAATTGTGGTTTTGTTCTGTAATTTGTTTGACAGCAGATACCATGTAATCCTAGTTATGAAAAATTATAATTGTGCCTTTGAATAACGAAATCTATATATAAGTTATGCTTTTGTCTGCATTCCCTTTTAATGGTCGTTGGATTTTTGCCAAGAAATAAATCTAGCATTTCATAATTAACTGATAGCACAACATTATTTATATTTGATACAATAGAAAGAAACAAGAGCAAAGAGAGATGGTGGGATTCAAGTCTAACAATGCACCAAAAAATAATGAAAATAAAAATAAAGTTACATCAAGATACATAGAAATACACCATCTAAGCGAAAATAGTAATACCTCATCAAAATGCTACTACTACAAGATATAATTGGATTTCGCTATGCAACCCATCAAAATTGTGGTTCTCTCTACTCGTCTGTTACACATCCGCTAGAAGCAGATTTCACATTTTTAATATACTGGATCAAGAAAGATGAGGGATTTGCTTAGAACAATGGAAGAATTAACAAAATCTCATAAAATATTTAAACATAATCTATTTTAGGAGTTTTTTGGTCTCATACCTTGTAAAGAACACCTTGGTTAGCTTTGTATGGTGGAGCAACCCACTTCTCCCTGCGTGCCTGCAACTCCTCGTCTGTAACTAAAACGTCAATTCTCTTGTTCTGAACATCAATGTTGATAACATCTCCATTTTGAATCAAACCAATTGGACCACCTTCCTGTACAATTAAAGAAGCCGGAAAAATATTATTGGTTAGCTTAGCTACATGAAACTACAGTTTAGATTTTCCTAATCTCCATAGAGTAAATACAAGAACATGGCGCAGAAGAAATAGAAAGTAAAAGCATGACAGTCTTAACCTCTTCCTCGTGGTGAAGTGTACATCTAATTTCTAATTGAGAACATTAAAAGGAGTAGTGAACTTGTTCATAATTCCAGTTAACTATTATCTTCAACAGTCACAAACCAGTATTGTATGCTAAACTCACACGGTTACACACTCACATTCTCTAGAATAGAATGGCAACGTTAAAAAATGCATTCAAGTTGCACTTGGCAGCGGTAGAATGCATGTATCTAGATAGACAATCTGGTCACAAACTCACAGTTACTTTTCAAGATGAACTTCAATAGGATAAAAAGTAAAACATGCACAACCCATTGTTCATATCCCTTTAAAAGAACCAAACCAGCTGGTTCTATGAAATATGAAAGTGATGGTACTCCGAGAGCAGAAGAAAATGTTCCTTCCATAAGATAATTAAATGCATACCCCAATACCATTTGACCTAATTTAAAGATTGCAGTTCACACATGATGCGTCTGAATATATTTAGCATACTATGGCAGTATAAAAATGATTGAAAAGCATGGTCAGTTCACCTGTGCTTCGGGGCAAATATGACCAACCACAAACCCATGTGAACCTCCTGAAAATCTTCCGTCAGTCAATAAAGCAACATCCTGCAGTATCAAAAGACAATATCCTTAAGAAGTTTCACTTCATCGTGGCTCTCATAGCTTGAAAAAAGGCATTCCTGTTTCTATTGAAAAAACTAATGAGTGGCGATCACCTTTGGACACACTATGGATAAAAAAATATAGAAAGGCTCGTGCTTATTAAGTTTTTAACATATGGAAAATAAATGTAAGAAAACTGTAAAAGTGCTTGTTTAGGTAAATTCATAGTAAAAATGGACAAACCATGTTACAAACTAGGTAAATAGATGAAAATGAAGATATAATTATGCAAAGCTAAGACAGACCTTTCCAAGCCCTGCTCCCATTATTGCACTTGTTGGTGTTAACATCTCAGGCATTCCCGGGCCACCTTTAGGCCCCTCTCCCCTAATTACAACAACTTTTCCCTGAAATGATGAATTTCATACAGAGGAAATCAGTAAGAGCTTCATTTAGTTGCTTTGGACAGTGGTTATATCTTTGCAAGAGAAATCAATACGGTGACAACTGAAAAGGCTGTGAAATGTCAGCAATTTGAACATTCATGATTAGTATAGTTCAAACGAGAAACTATGCAGTTTGATAAGGAAACATTAATGTCTAAGTTTTCTTACGCATAAGGTATATCTAAATCCATGAGATAAAGTATGAGTTTTGTTAAGCACGACAAATGGGGTAAAGGAATAAAAAAACAGTAATTATATACTCAAAACAAAAACTAATTTTATGAATAATGGGTATACAGGAACAGATACCCATGTTACAGGAATTTTTGTCATCCCTAGTAATGAACCATGCCTAATGGTGGAAATCCAAATTATGCTACCGAATCCTAATCTAAACCATGAATCAGAAAACTTTCCAACAGTGAATCAAATTTTATTATTAACTGTTAAGATATATGAGAAATAGGTCGAGTTACCATGCCCGTTTTAAGACAACACCCCCAGCAGAATGTGAGCTGAGTGATTCTGGGGAAAGTTGTGATTCATTAAAATGAATCAAGATTTCGGATGTGATTTATGTCAAAAAGAAATACACACTGTGATTTGTATCAATTGAGTTCAATTTTGTTTTGGATCACTTGGAATTTAATCCTATATAACATTGCAAGTCTTATAGTTGTGCAATATAACTTTCCTTTAGGCTTGAGTGATACTTTCAAGCACAATTTATAGCCAAACCATTACCCCATTTCATCCACCCTACTTGGATCCGGTGGCTGACATCCCCTTATCTCCATTTGTTTTGTGCTATAGACCAATAAAATCTAAATGTGAGACTAGTAATATGGTATATTGATATTCTTCAATTTTACCTCTAAGCTATCATGTCATGTGTGCCTCCCACTAAGCAATAAGCATACAATATATATACTTAGTTTGATTTTTTTACTTAAATGAAAGCCATGAATTTCGAAGCCTTGCCTCCAAATTTCTAACTTAACATTTATTTTTTCTCTTGACCATCCACAAATATATAATTTGCAAAATAATGTTCAGTATCAGTACCATCTTTTGAAGATGCTCAGTAAGCACATGAAGAAACAAAATGAAAATATTCAGGCTACCATTTGTGTAAAACTATTGAATGAAATATTTTGTGGCTCACACTATGTTCTCTCACAAACTCTTCTATCTACAGTCTTCCACAAAATATCTCTAGGGATCCTATGATACAACTTTTGCAAATCAACAAAAACATGTAAATATTCTTTACTGCCACAATATCTCCGATAGTCTTTGCAGGTCTGTTCTACTTAGCTAACTTGCAAAGCTTCCACTATACTAAATGGTCTCAAGACCATTTTCCTGCAACAATACCCAACTCACTTTCTTAATCCATTATCCATCATACTTTCATACAGTACTTGCTAAGACTCTGGTTAACTTACACCAATCAACTTGAATCTAACATAGGTTGATTACTTTTCTAGCATATTTTAACTATTAAACCTGACAAAAATATCAACTCCTGACACTTCATTCACACATCAGTCTTGAGTCTCCTGACAACACTGTAATAAGCATTGTACTTATGCATATTATATTAAATAAGGAAATACCTTAAACCTCGAAGGATCCTCTGAAATGGCAGCAATCATTGCCTCCTCTCCTTCAAAAACAAGTGCGGGACCTATATAATAATCCATGTTAAGAATAAGTCATGGTATAGACAATTGTGATGGGCAAAATAAACAAATAAATAAATAACTCCAAGAGAACAGCACGAGAAGGCTCACCAGAGAAGTACAAGCCCTCTTTTCCAGTAATTTTGGCAACAGAACCCTGTGGTGCAACGTTTCCATATAATATTTGAATGTGAGCTGTTTTCTTGATGGGATTTTCAATTGGCCTTATTATTTCCTGAATCACATCATAGAAAACTTGTAGGTTATCATGTGATCATTTTATTAACAATCAAGCTGTTGCAGTTGTAGATCACTACATAGCAATATGATACACATGTCACAGACAGAACAAGCTCATACCTGTCCTTTAGACAAAGGAGGGAAAAGTTCTGCGTTTTCAGCTAGGGTCTTCCCAGTGACTACAGAGGAGGTATATGCGTGTTAGCGATGTTTACATTTTTTTTATTTTTTGGAAAAATTACTTAGTAATTAACACACAAAGGCGAGTACAGTACCGGTCAAACAGTCACCGTCTAAAAGGCCTTGCTCAAGAAGATAGCGGATAACTGCCGGGGTCCCTCCAATCTTTCAGAAAAATGAAAAGAAAAGAGGATTTCAAACACGGTTAACAATGATAATTAAAATACCATAAACACCAATAGCATGACAAGGAAAAAATCTTGACAATAATAAAGTAAATTACATATATGAACAATAACAACAAAAATAATGCTATTAATAAAGAGAATATATCAAATAAATAAGTACATACCTTATGAACATCTTCCATAACATATTTCCCACTAGGCTTAAGATCAGCAATGAAAGGAACTTCATCACTAACCTTCTGAAAATCATCAAGAGTCAATTCAACACCAACAGACCTGCAAAATTCATTACATGAGGTTTCTCTAAGGATTACGTATAACAAGAGGCTCACTGTAACTAATGTTCTACTCACTTGGCAATAGCAATTAAATGCAACACAGCATTGGTAGATCCACCAAGGGCCATAACTATAACCATTGCATTACGTAATGATTTGCGAGTGATGATATCCCGGGGCTTCAAGTCCATCCTCAATAACTCAAGAAGATATTTTCCGGCTAACCGACACTCGTCCAACTTTAGTGGATCCTCGGCAGGGGTAGATGAGCTATGGAAAGAACAAATAAGGATAAGCACACCAAAAAAAAAAAAAGACAACGCCAAAAATCTACCTATGTACTTACCTATATGGAAGAGACATGCCCATAGCTTCTATTGCAGAAGCCATGGTATTGGCTGTATACATTCCACCACAGGCTCCAGCACCAGGGCAAGAATTGCGGATAACATCTTGTCTGTGTTCATCACTAATGGATCCACTCACATATTCTCCATAGATCTGCGTGAAAACCAAAGACAAATGAAACATACATAATAAGAGCAGCATAACCCTGATAGTACAAATTCCGTTATTAATACACAGGAAAACAAATGTTTATTATGGACTAGCATTCCACACATGAACTATATGCATTTCATCTTTAAGTTTAGAAGGAAAAAAACTTTAATCTTCAAAGAAGATGGTGCAAGAAGCCAAGAACTAATCACAAAAATACTACTTTTTTCACTCTATCTCCAATTTTCATAGTTTGTAAGAAAGACAAATGAAAGCTATAAAAAATTGTTTCTATTTTTACAATATAAACCTTTGGAGAGAAAAGCTAAGTGAAAATGATGTAACTTTTGGTAATTAAAATTGGAAAAGAAAAATAAAGTGAAAATGTTTTCAAAAACTCTAGCCCTAAAATCTCTCTTACAATATCTCTAAAAATAAAAATAAAAGAGAAATATTTCATTAATTGTAAAGAGCTAGGAGGGCTCTTTTAAAGTCTACATTATCTATCTATTCCTCTCCAGTTTAAAATTGTTCGTAGAGTGTATGTTTGAAGAGTATACAACAAAATAAAATAAAATGTTCAACCACAGTAACAGTTGGGACAATGATTTTTCGTACCTGAAATGCAGACACTATGTCGAATGATTGACCCTGAAAGTGACCAGGCTGGAAACAAAACAAAATTTAGATTAACAAATATACAAAGATTGGGGGTCAAGACCTAATTTCAACAATAACAACAACAACAACTTCCATTGTTTTCAATAAGGAAATAAGCAAACAGCAGTTGATAATAACCGCATAAATGCGAGGTGAAAGGAACATATAGCATGAATAAATAAAACATACAATGCAAAATATAAGGCAACGGCTTTAACTCCACTTCTCTAATAACCAAATATCCCCTGAAGTACATCAAACTTTTTCCAGGGATTCAAACCTAAATTAAATTGCATTAAAATCCCCAGTAAGTTTCGACAAATGCATATCATCTGCACAAGTGGCATGAATCCTATGAACAAATTCAAACAAAACCATATTCATTGCTTTCCATCATTAAGTCTAACCCTACAACCCTTACTTCAAAGAAACCATAAACAAAACCAATACTGTTAATAACAAAAAATTCACATCCACCCTGCCTACATATTTACCCGATATAACTAACAAATCAAGATATTCAAATTAGTACTTGTCTTGAAGAGTTTTTCCCATATCAAAGAAAACTGCAACAAGATTGATTCACCCTATTTAGTTCAGTAATTTCATCAAACAATTGAACCACCATACCTTTATAGTCCCACCATAAACCATAATACTTGGTCGATTAAGCCTTCCCATTGCAATGATTGTACCTGGCATCTACAGAACCATGATTAGATATTAGATACATAACAAAATTACAAAAAAGAAAAGATCAAATAAAAAACAAACACAAAGTCTCACATTTTTGTCACAGCCAGGGATGGAGATATTCCCATCATACCACTGAGCAGCCATAACAGTCTCAATACTATCAGCAATAAGGTCCCTAGACTGCAAACTATAACACATCCCTCTAGTCCCCATGGAAATAGCATCACTAACCCCAATCGTATTAAACCTAAACGGAATCATCCCAGCTTCCGCCACACCTTCTTTAACAACCTCAGAGAGACGAAGAAGATGCATGTTGCAAGTATTTCCTTCGTACCAAACGGAGGAAACTCCGACTTGAGGTTTCTTCATGTCATCTTCGGAGAGACCAACTCCGTAGAGGATAGCTTGCGATGCACCTTGGGACTTTGGTTCGGTGATGCGGGAACTGTATTTGTTGAGCTTGATTTGGGTTGATTGTGGAGAGGGGGAATCGACGGCGACGGAAGCTTTTACCACGCGCCGGGAAGAAGCGTGAGTGGGGAAGATGGGGGAGTAGGTTGGAGAGAAGAGAGATGACTGCATTGTGGGATGTGGGTGGCGGAGACGGCGGAGACGGCGGAGATAGCGGATGAGTGAAATGGAAAGTGGAAAAGGGTTTACGAGAAAGAGAAAGCGGGTTTATGAATAAAATAATCACAACGTGAAGCGAAACTGGACAAACATGTTGTAAGAAACCATAAATAAATACACTATATTTTTAAGTATAGTATATAAAAAAAAATTAAGTATGTTTTTGTCTTATAAATATTTTAAATTTTATTTTTAGTTCGTATAAAATAAATGTAAATGATATATTTTAATCTCTATAAAAATTTTATACATGTAATTTTATTCCTTGCTATTTTTTAAAATTTTAAAAACTGTTTAATTATCCTTAAGTTTTTGATTTTTTGATAATTTTTTTTATATGTATTTAGAATACTAGAAAATATTTATTTACTAAATTATAGAATTCTTTAAAATAAGAAAAATTAAATATGAGTTTTTTAAATTTCAAAATATAATGATAAAAGTAATGCAAATTTCGACTTAGAAATCAAATTTTGAGTTCCGTTTTTATTTAGAAATTTTTTATAACGTTCTAACAGTAGGGACTAAAACTATGTGGATAATAATTTTATGGAGACCAAAACATGTCATTTTTTATTAGGGACCAAAAACAAAATTTAGCAATTTTATAAGGACCGAAAATATACTTAACCCTAAAAAAGTTGTAAGAAACATTACCGTCGGCGCAACATTGTTCTTTGATGACGTATAAGGTGAATCATCAACTAAGTGGTTCACGGTAGACCACGAATAAGAGTCGTTGTTGTATTAGATCTTACTATGGGCCCGTTTGTTTTAGGTTTTTTTAAAATAATTTTTATAATGTTACATAATTTTGTGTAAAAAAGTTTTACAAAGAAATTTTTTATAAAAGTTTCAAATCAAAATTTGGTTTGAATAGTTATTCTTAAAATGTGATTTTAGATATTTCATCTATTTATGGAGAAAAAATATGGATATCAAAATTTTAAAAAAATACTTAATTTTGAAGTTGTTTCAAATATATTTTCATAAAAATCATTTTTGAAACACAATTTTTTGAAAAAATTGGAATTTTGACTTGATTTTGGTCTTCAATAATCTATGTTTATGTTATAGAATGTCAAAATTAGTATTTCATTTTAGAAAAAACGAATACAAAAATAATTTAAAATTTTGAAAAATAATTTTGTAAAATCTATTTTCAAAAATACAAAGAAAAAATATATCTATCATATAAGAAAAGTCTACCATTTGAGACTTTCTTAGGCTATCCACATCAGCATCTGTTCCATGGTTAATCCACATCAGCTTTGGCGGTTAATACTAAATTTTTGATCATTCATCTGCATGGTGGGCTGCGGCAGTTATTGCTGTGGAGTTTCACCCTCCCAGCTTCTCATGCTGTTGCAGTTATGTAAGGTCCATTATTGTGTGCCTATCCACGTTCCAAACTGCACAATTGCAGTAATTACCTGTTTAAATGGCTTGCCTATTTATCAGTGATTTCATTCTTCTCTTTCCATGCTTGCTAACTTCTGCGGTTATCATTCAGTGCAGTGTGAATTTGCATTATCATGTCAAGGCCTGTCTTGATTTTTATTTTCGATTCTTCTGCGATTTCTGCGTGTTGATGTTGTTCTTCGATGTGGTTGAATATGTTGCAGATTAAAGGAGATGATGGTTGTTGATTGAACGTGATGGTTGTTGTATGATTTCATTCTAAGGTGATCTTTGTTATCCTGTATTTTGTTTATTGATCATTCTATGTTTTTTGTTTTACAGGTTACTGATTTGCACGAAGTTGAAAAACAAATCATGTAGTTTATGGCTTATGGATCCAATCGATTCCCTCGCATCTTCTCTTTAGCTTTGTTTTGTTGCAGGCCTGTAGGTCGGTTTTGGTAGCAGGGCAGTTTATTGACATATTTTTTATGTTGCAGAATTATGTATGGTTTAATTTGTAGCTGAAAGTTTTAATTATGCAGGGTGTTTTTTTATGGACCTGGTGTGCATGGTTTTTGTTCGGTGCAAGGTTTGTATAGTTTCAGGTGCATTTTGTGAACCAAATCGTATTTGGTTTGTGTATTGCAACAGGTTCGTTGATATGAAACAAAGTGAAAATGGCATGGATTTTTTAATCAAGTTTGGAACTGTCTTGGAAAAGAAGAATCAAGGCTCATGGACATGTTTCTTTTTTAGAGTACAAGAGCAAAGCATGGCACATGATGTCCATGGTAAACTGAATGCTGCATATTTTCCCACGTGATGCAGGGTGAAAAACCTTCTCTGTTAATTCTGAAATAAATTGTTGTAGTCTTTGTGTGAAAAAGATCTCATATTTCTGTATCATTGGACATTGAAGATTGATCTCTAGATTAAGAAATTTTTTATTTGATTTATGTTAATTTGATTTATTTACAGTATGTGATTTAATTCTGCTAATTTGAGGATTGCGCAGATTGAATGTAATTGTAGTTTTAAATAAAAGATATGATATTTCCTGGAGTTTTGGTTTGCAGGTGGTGATTTCTTGGTTTTATAATTATTTTAGCTAATAATATCAGCAATAAAATTAATTATAATGATAGTTATCCACAAATAGTCTTTAGAAATTAAAACTGAAAACAAGACAAAACACTAATATACACAAAAGGCTCTTGACTTAGCCATCTAAAACTAATTAGCCTATGATTAAGAAAAAAATACAATAACCAAAATAAATATCTCTTTTTTTTTCCTTTTTAAGACTTATGACAGTAGTAGTAACAATAATGTGTTAAATATCTATTTTTCTGATAACTATATACAATCCTAAAGCTAATTATAAGATTCTAAAAAAAATGTAAAAATATGAACTTATGATAGTAATAATAATACTCAGAGAAGTATTATACGAGTTTTGCCTTTTTGTTCCTTTCCTTTGAATTTTTTTTGAACCTTTTATTAATGCAATGTTAAGAATGATTTTAAGGAGTTTAATAAAAACTAACTATAACAAATCTTAATAATAATTAGAAAACTTGAAATAAATTGGTTCATATATATTTTTATCAACCAATTAAAAATAATACTATATTATAATAATAAATATTAATAATGTGATAAAAAGATAAAAATATCGAAGATACATAATTTTTTTCTATTAATTTTCTATTTTAATCGTTAAATTTAATTAATTGTAATTAATGTACTACATGTTATAACTCACGTTTGTTCACATAATTGATGATTTTAAATTATTTCCTATAAAGTTAGAAAATATTTTATTTCTTTAAATATTTATATTTCATCTAAAAACATTAGTTTATCAATTTATTTTACTAATACATATAAAATTAATATATTTTTAAAATCACATATCAATTATTGTTGGCATTTAAAGCAATATTAACAATATAGGACCGTTTCTGTGACAGTTATGAAAATATTAATTGGCCTTAAATCATTTCAAAAATATGTATATATTGTGCTTGTATATTACAGTTGAATGAAAATAAATTAATATTAAAAACAAGTCAAAATCATTTATTGTCTTCAAGATAACATACCAAAATATTTCAAATTATTGACCATAGAATAATATATTATTGACCATAGAATAGTATAACTTTTATTTTGAGACTAAGTATAATTAATATAATTTTGATATATATTTTTTTTAAATTGGTTGTGCCTATATTTTTTCTTTAATATATTAAAGCAAAAATAGTTTAATATTTGAAAAAATAATAAAAGAAAGAATAATTATGAAAACGGGTTTTATATAATATATAAAAGGAAAGAATATAATGTAAGTTTAAATAGGGAGACATTTTTCAAGTATATATATATATATATAACAAATTTACTAATGATTGAAATATTTTTATAATTAATGACAAAAAAATATTTATATACAAATAACTATATTGATTAAATTAATTTTATATACGAGAAGAAATAACTAAAATTAAGAATAAAAGAATCAACTTTCTATTATTACTATATAGGATTTATTATTTTTAACTGATGATATATGGAATACGGTCGTTTCAAATAATTGCACGCACCTGAATTTTGTCCCTTACGCTTGACAAATTTTTTATTTATGTTCAAACACATGACTCTAATTATTATTTTACTATTTTTTTAATAATTTAATAGTTGAACGAAATTTATTCCAATTAAATATGCAACAATATTATTTAAAATTTTTCAAAATTATTGTAATACCAATTATCTTTTCAAATTTATTATAACCGAAACTAATTTTTATGAGGAATTTGATAGTAAAAAATTAAATTAAATTAAATTAAATTAATTTCAACTTAAAGCAATAATAATTATATCCTTTGATTATTTTTTATTTAAGATGATTAAATGTATGATTTTAATACTTAAATATATGAATTTAATACTTATTATGTGAAGGGGATTTAACTTTTCATTCTTCGTAACCGTAGCTATTTTGTATAAATATTTTGTCATTAAGGATACAATAAATTATATATTATTTAGTTTTAATTGCACTACCTTTCAAATTTCTAATTGATTATTTGACTTTAAGTGATAAATCTTTCTAATTCTATATTTTAATATTTATGGTTTTCATTTAAGATACAATCTTTTTTAAGATAATATAATACATAGAATTAATTTTTATTTTTCACATTTATCAATTTTCAATGCGTATTCTGAATACTTATTTTAAAAATAACTATCGTTACAGAATACTTATAAATGATGTCAACATACGGGAAAATAATATATCATTATTTCAAATATTTGTATAAATGATATTATTTTTGTCTCTTATTTTTGTTGTCTAACATCTCTTATTTTACTTTTAAGAACTTTTAAGACTATACAGTTTTATTAAAATGAGCCAAATATTAGAAATGAGTCAAATTTTTATATTTGAAGTTTAAAAATAAAATTTAAAAATTAGTGTTACTTTACAATTTTATTAACAATTTTGTTACCTTTTATTTGACTCAATCCAAGGTGAATTAACTAATTGAAATACATGAAATTTTTGGATATTATATAATAACGGAAAGGTGAATTAACTAATTGAAATACATGAATTTTTTGGATATTAACGGGAACAAATTTAGAATATTAACGGGAACACAAAATTATTGATCAAAATAATGAATATTAACGGGAACACGGAGTTACTGATCAAAATAATGAGTATTAACGGGAACATGAAGTTACTGATCAAAATGTTGAATATTAACGGGAACAAATTTGGAATATTAACGGAAATATCAATTTTCCTTCATATCTTTCTATTTATTTTTTCATATAATTTTTATTTAACTATCTTATTTTTTTTATGTAAAATAAATCATTTTAAACAAATGAGCGTATCACACTGGTACCCGTGCGAATGCACGGGTATCCTGTTAATCTTCAAAATATTGAATATTAACGAAAACACGGAGTTATTGATTAATATATTAAATATTAACGGGGACACGAAGTTATGATCCAAATTTTGAATATTAACGGAAACACGAAGTTATTGATCTAAATATTTAATTTTTGAATATTAACGGGAAGATATTAACGGGAATACAAAGTTATTAACAAAATATTGAATATTAAATAGAACACGAAGTTACTGATAATTTTTTGGAATATTAACATAAACATTAAGTTACTGATAAATTTTTTAAACATTAACGGGAACAAATTTGAAATATTAACGGGAACACGGAGTTATTGATCAAAATAATAAATACTAATGGGAACACGGAGTTACTGATCAAAATAATAAATATTAACGAGAGCATGGAATTATTGATGAAAATACTGAATATTAACGGGAACAAATTTGTAATATTAACGAAAATACAAAGTTACTGATCAAAATAATGAATGTTACCGGGAACATGAATTTATTGATCAAAATATTGAATATTAACGGGAACATGAAGTTACTTAATAAAATATTGAATATTAACGAGAACATGAATTAGTCATCAAAATATTTAATATTAACGAAATCACACATTTTCTTTACACATATTATTTCTCAATGGAACCTCTAAATTTTTTAAGTGCATCCTTCTAAAACAATATAAATTTTATTTTCTTAATTATTTTTTTATTTTCAATATTCGATTTTTTTAATATTAGTATTTTTATAACTTTACCCATTTTAATCAACATTTAGTCTTTTACTAATACCTTTTTTTTCTCTCAACCACAATGCGCGAACACGACGGGTACCCGTGCGAACGCACGGGTAAGACACTAGTTTATTTAAAGATAAAACAAACAGACACTATATATCACTTATATAAAAGTTTTTTTTCTCTATCTTCTTCATTTTCACTCTTAACTATCTTTTCAATATAAATTTTTAAAGTATCACTTTATTGTTTTAGAAAGTTAGAAGTAAATATTTTTTAAATTAACTTCATCAATAATCAACAAGACCTTATTAAAAAAATCAACAAAAGTTTTGCAAGATTGAATATTGCTTCTATGTTCAAAATATTAAGTCTTACTCTTTCTTCAAAATTTATCAATCCTTGAGGTTCCATAAATGGATATCTTTTAAAAAAAATATTTACCATATAAGAAAAGATATATCTTTGGAAAACTCACAATTATCCTTCCTTCTAATTTTGCCACCTCCACAAAATGGGGGCAATTTTGGTCCTAAAATTACTTTTTGCAACTAATTATGTCATATAGTTCTATATCAATTACAAAGTTGTTGTTTTTTGCCTTTGATCATTAGGTTGGAATGAGTTGATGGTGTCACTTGGTCCAATTTAAATGATATTTTCCTATTACCTCTCCTTTCAATGTTCACTTTAATTCAAATTTCAAAAGCAACTTTCTCTGTCGTCCTTTTTCTATTTCCAGTTTTGTGTCTCTTTTTTCTCTTTCTCTCTCTGTTTAACGTGTCTTCTTCCTCAATTTCCCCTCTTCTTCTTCCTCTTCCTCACCTTGCCTTCATTTTGTAACAACATCATTCTTACTCTCTTAAAAAATGACAAAAGGGTTCTCACGCGATGGAAATAGTTGGCAGAAGCGGAGGACCTCGCTGGTGTCGGGGCATTTGCGTTTGACGGAGAGAGGAAAGGTGGCGGTGCAGCCTCGTCGGAAAGTGAGCGGTTTGTGTGCGGCGACAGAACCTGGACGAATGGTATTGTCGAGGATTTTGTGTTTTCCGGATGTTCCTTGCGTTTTCGACGGTCTTCTTTTCCGATCCAATCTCCACTCTGTTGTTGAAGGAGGGTGTCAAATTTCTTTTTTTGTTGTTTTTCACATTTCACAAGTTGTTTTGATTTTCTGTGGTTGTAATGTTAAAACCGTTGCTTCATGAGAATGAGAATGGTTTTTCAATGGTGGTTTTGGTTTGAATTTTTGATTTTGTAAATGCTTGGTGATTTTTTTTTTTGGACAGGTTTATGAAGAATATGAGTTTGTGATGTGGATTTAGCGACCAATTTTTTAGTCTTTCTGTCGCTAATGTGACAAAAAGGACTAAAATGACACCTTTTGAAGAGTTAAGGGACCAATATGACATTTTTTGAAGTTAAGGGACCAAAATGAACCCCGAGGTTAACATAAGGGACCAAAAAGGGTATTTTGCCTAGTCTTTTTCTACGTGTTAAATGTGTGTTAAATGTTATGCTTGTTGTTTGTTCTTCAATTATAGTACGAGCACTTATCCTTAATAAGCTATCTTATTATAATGGTACATGGCTACATACAGTAGATTTAAGTTTAATAACTAGCAGTAGTAAAATAAATGTGAAGTAGCATATGTTTGGATTGAATTTCCAACCAATCATGGATTGTTTTGTAAGGGTAAAGCTTATATGAAGAACTGTTGGTTTTTTAACAGCAATTTCAATGGTGTTTTCAATGAGGTTGTTGGTGATGTTGTTGAGTTTTTGATGGAGTTAATTTAAAAAATATTCACTTTTAACTTTCTACAACAAGAGTGTGATGCTTTTAAAATTTGCACGAAAAGAATGGTGGTTAAGAGTGAAAATGAAGAAGATACGGTAAGAAATTTTTTTATGCAGGTGGTATATGATAAGATCGGATACAACAACTTAATCTAATGACTCTTATTCGTAGTCCACCGTAAGCCACTTAGTTGATGCCACCATACTCTTATGAAAATTCACCTTTAAATTCGAAATGGATTCAAACAATAACAAGACCACTTTGAGAACCCTCACATTAGCCCAACTCTTAACCCCCATCAAAACATCAAAAGAGCATCATCTGCAAACTGAAGGTGAGTAATCGATCCCAAATCCTCACTCATCACTTTATACCCTATAAACATTCCCTTTTGTACAATGGCATTCATCAAAACACTAAAACCCTCTGCCGCAATTAAAAAGAGAAAAAGTGATAACGGATCACCATGACGCAAACCTTTTTCCAACTTAAACTCATCAGTTGGACTGCCATTAACTAGCACCGAAGCTGAAGTTACACATTTGTTTATCCACCTTACCCATAAAGTAGGAAATTGCATTCTAACCATCACTCTATTTAAATAACCCCCAATTCACTGAATCATAAGTTTTTTCAAAATCCACTTTAAATAATAGTAACTCTTTCTTCTTCTTTCGAGCTTCATCTACCACTTCATTCGCTATTCGAATGCCATCGAGAATTTGTCTACCAACAATAAAAGTTGATTGGGTATACGAAATCATCCCCCAATCACCTTTTTCAATCTATTCGCCAACATATTTGCCAAAACTTTATATAAACACCCAACTAGCGAGATAGGCCGAAAATCCGCCACCCGCTGCAGGCTAGCAACTTTAGGAACCAAAGTAATAAACGTGCTATTAATTTCTTTAGCTAACTTCCCGTTACAATAAAACTCCACCATAAACCTCAAAAGACCATCTTTCAAAATGTCCCAAAATTCTTTTAAAAACCCAAAACTCACACCATCCGACCGAGGACTCTTAAATCTATCATAATCCCAAACAGCCTTTTTCACTTCCTCCATAGAGAAAGGCTTAACAAGATCATCCCATTACTCCCCACTGAGACTTTTATACACCAAGTTATCCATCTACAGTCGATCACCATTACTAACCTTAAAATGATTTCGAAAATGTTGAAAAACGACATTCCTAATTGGTTTAACACCTTCCACCAAACCACCATTGTCAAATAAGTCACAATCGCATTAACCCTTTTCCTATCTAACATATACCCATGAAAGAATTTTGAGTTTGCATCTCCATCAACCAATTCAATATGGACTTCTGCCACTGAATGTTAGAATTCAATTTAGATAATGACATCAAATCAGCCGATAACTCATGAAGTTATTCCACCTCTTCTTCATTTACACTACTATGCTCCCTTTCAAATCAAGAAAGTCAATACGCTCATTTAACTTAATAATTCTACCATCTAAATTTTGCGCATGTTGTTGATTCCACCATTTCAACCTTCCTTTTATTAACCTCAATTTTTCCTTTAACACATAACCACCCCACCCATCAATCCGTAAAGCCCTCAATTGCTTGACCACGTATTCATGATACCCTGGTATATCAGCCCAACGTTTCAACATGCGTTGAGGCCTCAGACCCCAATTATGGACATCAATATTCAACAACAAAGGACAATGATCAGATAGACCTCTAGGAAGCGCCCAATGAGTACAATTTATATTATATAATATTTTTATTATATAATTTAAGGGAACTGCAAACAACACTAAAATGTTAAAAATTGTTCAATACTTATGTTTTTACTAAGTGGATCATATAACAGTCTTTATTGGATTAATCAAACATGTTTTTGATATAAAAATAATGTAAAATCAAATTTTTCTTGTTTTAATATATGGAATGGAACTATCAATGTAAAGACTATTATTTAAAACGTGCACAACGTTCAAAAAATTTGAAGCTACTAATATCAGTAGTCCATGTTTTGCAAACATGCCTTGTAGAGGTAAACAAGCAATTTATAGAAACAAAACTAAGGATATAAAAAATTAAGTCTTTAGGAAGTACTGGCTTTGAAATCGCTTTACAACTCTCGGTAATTATGTTTTATTAAGTGTGTAACATCCCGTATAATATACATCTAGAAAATATGTTATACGTAGTGTTAATTGGTACTGATACAACATAGGAGCATATCAACATTCGATATATATACATGTTCAAAATAAAAATATACAACTATGGCACATGATATACAAGAGTGCCTAATCAAAAACTAAGATCTATGTACAGTATCCACATTTGCACATAATCCACCGTGAAAAATCATGATAACAAAAGTCTTTAAAATGTCATCCACATTTGCACATAATCCACCTGAAATGAGACACCTGAAAAACAAGAATAATAGTGGGGTGAGATAATAATCTTAGTGAGTTCCCCTACCTTATGGGTCCACCCGGTTCTACAGGGTTTATTATCGATTCCTAAACTTAAGATTCTCAAAATCAATACATGTGTACATTTACACAATAGAGAAAAACTTAAGTATCTAAGAAAATTTTGCACGCAAACATGTAAACTTGAGTTCGTTCAACTCAATAAGCCACTATTTACAAATGCATCCAAACACCTTTCCTTGGATAAGCCTATGTATAGGACAACAAATACGGGTCACAAATGTTTGTATCATGATTCGACTTTCTTGTGGATTAAGATTCTCCATGGAACTCAAACTCACTTCAAGAATCATCACTCCATATGAGACTCGAACCCATTTCGAGTGTCTTCCTCGTATGAGACTCTAATCCACTTTGAGGTCTACGTTTTCCATGAGGCTCTAACCCATTTGGTTGAACATATGTAAATCATTTGTCATAGCCCTAGTTATCCCTACTAATTCATTCACCTAGTTACGAACCTTAGGTTTAACCTCACTCCTCATCATAAGTTTTTAATCATTTAATACATACACACAAGCAATCAAATCATAATATAGTTCATAACACACACGTCATACTTTTATACATGAAGCAAAAATAATAATTCATCACCAAGAGGACTTTCAAAATAAAGGTTCTTCACTAATAGGACTTTTGAAACAAAGGTTCCTCATCAAATAACTAACTAAAAATGGGAACATAAGCATACCTGATAGTATAATATCACCAATCAAGTAATATTTGGCATTAACATAAATGGTTCCTTGTCAAGTTATTCAATTAACTTGTTAAATAAGCATTGGGTGAAACTTTCATGCAACTTGCTTCAGCCTAAGCTAATCCACTTACGCGCAACAAAGAAAGCGCACATCCGATCATCCTATGGCGGGGTTAACCAGACTTACTGGGGGAGTTAGAATGGAATAAAAACATATGAACTCTGCTATGTTACAATTCACTGCATTAGCTTTCCAACGCATCCGACCACGTCTCATTTTGAGTTACAAAACTCAATATACGATATTTTAATACCACTAGGATTTATTTTTTCATTCACCACACTTAGAAGTTTAATTAAAACATCCTAAGTCAAATTAATCGAGTTTTTTCCCAAATCTGAAAAGTCGAGAAATTTTTTAACTCACCATTTTTTATGAAACTTATACGTATATGATCCTTACGCTTATCTGAATCAAGATAATTTGAAACGGGAAAAATGAGGTATGGAAGAGGTACTTTGGGGTGTCAGGACAGTGGCGGAACACGACCAACCCATGTCAGCCTGCGCCCCACTTCTTTCCCAAATTTTGGAAACAACACGACCAACTCGTGTCAAATGACATGGTTGTGTCGTGCCCAGAAACAACATTGCACAAATCTCCGATTTTAGTCGATTTCTTCGCATACACGCATTCAAACCATCCACAGTCATCACAATTTGATAGGCATACATCATAATAGTTGAATCGACAACAATTTTGCAACACATACATTATAATTGGTCATTTCTTGCTCAAGCATTGACATACACGTTTGAATGCACGCAATCTTTAACATACCAAAACAATATCAAACTACATGGATTATCACAAACAAGAATGCAAACAACAAGTATAACATGTATCAACATCAATTTCCATGCTCATAGCAAAAACACATAAACCCTAATTTCTCCATTTCATGCAAAATCTCCCAAGGCCAAATCTATTTAGGAATCTACCTTATGAGAGGAAGATGATGATGAATAGAGATGAGATGAGGTGAAAATCTTCATTGCTCCAAACTCTTCTTATTCCATGAGCTTTCTCTCTTTCTCCTCTTCATTCTCTTTTCTTCTCTTTTTTTTTTCTTCTTTTTTTCTTCCTTTTCTCTTACCAACAAAATGTATATATCTTAAATGAGATTTGGCCCCTAGTAACAATTTACCATTTAACAATGTTACCAAAATGTCGTTTCTTTTACCAATTAATAAAGATCAAGCTAATTGAGTAAGAGTTAAACTCAAACGAGTTCATTAATTAATCTATTTTTGCAACTAAAAACAAATAGAGCACATAGGAGCTCAATTTGTCCAAATTGACAACAAGTGGAGCATATAAGAGCTAAATCTATTCCAACTAACAAGGAACATAACGCTTAAGAGGACATGAGATATTACATAGTGGATCATAATACAATCTTTATTTTATTAATAAAACATGTTTTTCGTATGAAAATAATGTACATCAAATTTTGGTTGTTTTAATCCATAGAGTGGAACTATCAACGTGAAAACCATGTATAGAACGTGCACGACGTTAATTTTTTAAAGCTAATTACTCCATGTTTTGAAAACATGCCTTACAGAGTTAAACGAGCCATTTGTAGAAACAAAATTAAGGATATAAAAAATCAAGTCTTCGGGGAGAAGTGGCTTTGAAATCACTTTTCAACTCTCGGTACTACTTGAATTTTGGTTCATGCTCTTATTGCCATGATGATATGACCTAGAGTATGAATTAGAGTTGCTATCCATTTTAAATAAAAAGGTTAACATATATATAAAAATTAAAAGTTAAACATGGTTTTAATTCTCTAAAGAAGAAAGAAAACACATGTTGTTTGTTATTTTCAGGGTTTAAAAATGAATTGTGAAACTAAAATTAAAATTTGAGAAAATTATAAGAACTGAAAAAGAGAATTGAAGTACAATGTCATATTTAAAAAATTGTTTGATTCTCTCTAATTTTATAAATTGGATTAATAATACTAATATTAATAATATTAAGAAACATGAAAGTTAAATGATGAAGACGATCTCTGAATGATTCACTCAATTCAACATTGATTTTCCTCCAAGAGTTCAAAAACACTAACATGCAAGATAATTCCCTTCATGAATGATCAAGCCACTTCTTATGTGTCTTTACCCGCCCTTTCCTATCTCCAATCTCTCAATTTTATGATTTGCACAAGAATGAATTGTGAGATATCCTCACAACATGAAATATATATCACCTATGGGATAAGACCCCTTTGCCCTTACCTCTTAAGTGAAATTAACACCATGCCATTAATGAGATTAACGCTAATAATCTACATGTTTGGCTTAGAAACTTAGATTAATTAGTTACTAATCTCCTCCTAATTTCCGCGGAGATATTACATAGTGTGTAAAATATTCTTCCACTAAATTAAAGAGACCCAAGGACAATATTCAAATTAGAAAATTCACGAGTGACCAACATCGAGTCAGCTTCAAGCCAAAAATTTCTCCAATTCTTGATGTTAGCATATTCGATAGCAAGCATGATTCCATGCAATTTAACTTGGAAGGAGGTAACAACTCCAAGCTTAGCTGAGAAAGCTCTCGGGAATGTTCCTAAATTATCCCTAAATATGCCAACAAGTTGATATTCTAGGGTTTCCTCTTGAAGCTCTATTCGTGTTGCAATTAATCCTATTATGACTAAGAAAACATCAATTAACTTATATAATTTTAAGTACAAGTGGAGGTCGACATTTGATGTCAAAGTATTTAATAATTGTAAACTCGTGAATTGACGAGTACACATCCCCTTTAAAAGAAGTAGATGCAATATAGACTAATTGTTTAACATGAAAAATGTCTCTATCAAAATTAATGTTATCATGTTGTAACACAATACTATTTCTTGTGTACCAAAATTTTCCAAAAAGCTTTCGTAACTAGTTCTATCAATGTTCATGCCAACAATACCTCTATCTAATATTAGAAAAGTAAAGTGTACTTGCATCTAAAAAATAATTGGTATGCAATTTCCACATCAAGATTTCAGAGAGGATCTCAAAACCATATGCATTCACTTGTGAATGAGGTTGTCTGCTATTGCAATAACATTGTGCATTAATTTCCAAGTCACTAATGACTTAGCAGGTGGTATGTAGGGATGCCCAATGAATTTTGTCCAAGAAGACTCAATGTGACCCCTCTTTATACAATTACAAGCATCTTTAAAAGATAGATTACCTTTTGTAGATCATGTCTAAATGAGTTTATGAGCAGTAATATTGTCAAATGACAAGTTAATCTTCAAAAAATCTTTAACAATTTGAGGAGACAAAATTGATAAGCCATAAGGAATGTTTCAATTGATGTCTTGGATATAATTGAACTAATCTTAACAGTTTGCATGAATTGAATCTCCACCGATAATACTAGGTGTAAATATTTAATTTTGTATTCAAACCAAATTTTACATCCTAACCAATTATCAATTCATAAATCAACGTTCTTCCTTATTACCAACCTTCTATTTACTATGTTTCTCTAGGAAGAAAAAAGAATGATTAATATCATGGTTAGGGCTGACAATGTATTGAACCAACTCGAATATAGTTTGAAATTCAATTTGACAAATAAATCGTTGAACTATGTTCATGAATCAAATGAGTTAAATATGAACAAAAAAATTAAGTTCGTTAACTAAATAAGCTGAACATGAACTATATATAATTCACCTCATTAAATTTATGAGTTAACTTGATTATATATGAGAAGAGTTATATATATCGAATCACCCAGAGATCTCCACCCCTTAATGCTTTAGCATTGAAAGATTCAATTTATGTATGTGTCAATACTTATGTGTTTGTCAATATTTATAAATATTGCCAGACTTGAATTTGATTAAAATCTAGTATGAATTGAAATAATTTTAAATTGTTTTCTTCTAAAATCAATTTTTTAAAACTCAAATCAAATTCTATATAAAGCTTATTATAAAATTTGCTACCCGATACAAACTATATTTTTTCAATCAATTATTCAAACCACTCCTAAACATTTGTATAATAGTAGTAGCAATCAATTATCAATTATATACTACATATACTAAAATGATGACAACAAGAAAAACATTTCACCAAAAGAAAATAAAAATAGAAAAAGACAAAAAAGGATAGATTCCAACTTGAAAGAATCCACACTTTGTATCCTGCAAAACCAACGGTGATGATGATATTTATATATCATGCATGTAGCCTCCTAATAGATAAAAAGACAAAAAGGTATCTGATCCTGATTCTTCCCGTGCCATGAAAATAACATCATCTCAATCGTCTTCTCTTCTTGGTCCCAGTCCCATACCACACAACACAAATACAATAATAATACTACACTATTTAGTTTAATTAATCACAATTAGTCACTTAGTGACGGAATTATAGATACAACAATATTTTAATTATCTCGTTAAATGACCAAAGTGCCCTCTTCCTTTAACTCTATATAACGTAACGCGCTTTCTATAATTATTTCCCATCCCATCACAAGCGGTGTAATAAACCAATAGAAAAGGGACAAATTATTTTTGTTTTATTTAAAAAATGTTGGGGATCTTCAGTAGCTCCGTCGTGTCTCCTCCGGAAGAGCTGGTGGCAGCCGGTAGCCGAACACCGTCGCCAAAGACGACGGCGAGTTTGCTTCTGAAGAGGTTTGTGGAGAGGAAGGCGTCGGCGGTGTCGCTGCAGGTTGGGGATGATGTGCAGCTGGCTTATACACACCATGAAGAGTCACCGTGGCAACCCAGGTATAAAATTTGAACATCTAAACGACGTCGTTTAATCATGTTACAGTCATCGTTGTTATCGTTCACTTCACTCAAAAAGAATCAAAGAAGTTTCTATTCCTGAGCTTTTTCATCACTGAACTTCGAGAAAAAAAAATTAAAAAGAAAAATAAAAAATTAGAAATTAATAAAAAAAAGGAAATTAGGAAGAAAAATAAAATGAAAATTAAAGAATGAAGTCGACAATTAATTGATTCATTGTCTATTGAAGGTACCAAAAAAATAGAGTGGAAAATACGTCAACAATTAAATTATTTATATGAAAATTGTTTGTGATAATAGTATCAATTTTGGTGTTTATATGGTTGGTGATCCATTTGAATACTATTGCTCTTGTTCTTCGTGATTGACACGATAAGTGGGTAGGTAGGTAGGGGTTGCAAATTCATGGATATAATACAAATCTATGATAATATAATCAAATTAATCAACAAAATAAATTGTATCGCCAACCAAACACTCTTACAAATTAATTTATGTATTAAGGAATATACTCCCTCCGTGTTATATTATAATTAAAATAAATAATTAAGGAGATTAATTTATGTATTAAGGAATATACTCCCTCCGTGTTATATTATAATTAAAATAAATAATTAAGGAGTATATTTTTCAATGATAGATTGGATGGATTTGCGTTTATAGAAAATACTTTAATAAATAAAATAAATTATTATTATTTTCTCTGGTCTTATTTATAAAAAAAAAATTTTTAATTAATTAAATAACTAATTTATCTGATTTATATGTTGTTCAGATGCATTAATTATCAAATTTAGTTATCAAATTTATCGAAAAAGCAATATTTTTCTTATAAATATGATCGAAAATAGTATTACTTTTAATATAAACGTGGGCTGGGATGCTGCAATTCAAATTTAAAATCTCTAATTAAAGAAAGGAATTAAAGTGAATTATTTATTATTTATATAATTAATAGATGAATGTGAATGTATCAAAGGTAAACATCAATATTGCTACTTAGTTTCTATTTGTGGTACCTGAAATAGATCAATACTAATATGATTTAGTAAAATATATGATTTATTAATTTATTTTTTCATTGTTTTTTCCAACATAAATTTTTTATTTTTAGGTTTTTTAACATGTGCTATATTAGCATTACCTTAGTAAAGTATATATTCACATTTCTCTTTCATCATTTATATATATTCACATTTCTCTTTCATAATTTATTGTATGTATTGTTTTTTTTTTGTGGTAGGAAAGTATTGTTACTGTATGCTATTAGAAATAAATGCGTCAAATAATTAAATGGGATGATTATTGTGAGATAAAAGGAATATGATACTATGATGGATATCTCCAAAAACAAAGTTTGAAATAATATTAGAAGGTAAGAGTAAGAGTAAAGGTGGAAATAGCTTGTACAAAACTAAAGTTTGGCATGTTAAAAAAAATAAAAGTATAAGTCTAGCCTAATTTATGGGTCTCGCTAACTAGTGTCTTTAGAGCACTCTTTAAGCATACTAAATAAAGAAAATATTCTTTATAAAAATTAATAATACACTTTTAATGCATTGAATACACACATTTTAATAAAAACTTACCACTTTAATCATTTAAAGAGTACCCCAAAGACACTGGTTAACTTTTTTCTTAATTTATAGGCTTATTTTTTAGGCTTAAGTTTTTTTCAAAGTTTGATTAGCTTACATAAAAGCTTATTTATTTTATACATATTTAAATAAACAATTTAAATAATGTTTAAATAGACTAATAAACTAAAAGATCAATAACACTATAAATTTATTTGATTCACTTATTTACGATATTGTTTATAAGGTATTTTCATCTTATTTTTAGAAAATTTTCAAAATAATCAAATTTATTAATGTATTTTAATTTAAATTACAAAATATAATATAATAATAATAAAAAAAATTATTTATATTTATTTAAATAGATCGATTTGATAGATTTAAAAGGCTTTTTTATGGTATGAAGTCTAACATTTTTAATAGACTTAAAAAAAATTTTAAATTATTTTTATTTAATAAAAAGTTTAAATCTTTTTTATTTTGGAAAAAGTCTAATCTATCCTGAATTTATATAAGTTAGATCGTAAGTCCAGTCTCTCTACTGTGATATGGTCTGAGTGCCTTAACCCATAAGTTGAAGTACCCCCTTCTTGTATTGCTTTGAATAAATTTTGCTCATAAAAAAAGTAGTATGGTTTATGTTTATATAGATTAGCAAACTAATAAATCAATAATATTAAATTTCATTTTAATATAAAATTTCAAAAATATCCTCATAAATAATATTGTATTTCAATTCTAATTTATAATAATATATTTAAATAAATAAAAATTAATGTAGCATAATAAAAATAATTATTGATAAAATTAAATTTTTTATTAATTAGTAAAAAATATAGAATTTAAATAATAATGATAATAATAATAATAATAATAATACAAAAATATTTTTTATATCTATTTAATGACTTTGTTGGTCTAAAATTCTTTTTGTATCACATGTAGGTCTAAAAGTCTTTTTATATTTATCTACTTAGCTAAATAAGTTTAAAAATAAGTCTAAATCTTATCCAAACATATTATGAATGATTATTTTGCAAAATAAGTTTTATTTTTTTTATAAGTAATTATATTTTTTAACATAAGTAAATTTGATAATTCAACTTATAATAATAAAAAATGCAGAAAATACAAAATATCAACAATTAATTTATGAAATTTGAAGGGTCTATTAAAAATATTAGTTTCATATCAACATATTTGTGTATTTTGCTTATGAAATTCATAAAGAGAATAAAAAATTTAAATAACAATGTTAAAAAAAAAATTACCAAAAAAACAAGCTTTTCAGAAAATTTACCAAAGTGTTTAGGTTTTGCAGGACCCCCTAGAGTATGCGCCAAACCATTTGGCGCATTAGTACAAATTTTCTTGAATTAGCCAATTCATTTGGCGTATAAGTATTTGTAAAAAGTAAAAAAAATAAAAAAAATGAAACATGCACATTGGCGCCAAACCATTTGGCGCATACACCTAATTTTTGTACTAATGCGCCAATTCATTTGGCGTATACTCCAGAGGTCTTGCAAAACCTAGAGATTTTGGTAAATTTTCTGAAAAACTTGTTTTTTTGGTAATTTTTTTTTTAAACCTTGTTATTTAAATTTTTTTTCCTCATAAAGATGAGTCATAAAAAATTGAAATTCATAAAGATATTTGTCTCACTCAAGAAATTAATTAAGTTAGAAGAGCAAAAACCAATTGATCGAAAATATCCTATAATTGCTGGCTGGGTCGAGATGTCTTTGTCCTTCCATAACATCACTTTACATCTCAATTTGTGAATATCAGATTGAATTATTGATCTATGGTCCCTATTATCAACAATTACAATCCGAATATTTTATTTTCAATAAAAAATTAAAGAAAAAAAAGCTATGGTGTGTATTCAACTTGACCCACCCCTTTTAGAATAGGGAACTGTTTGAATAGTTCAAAGCCCACAAATAAATGAAAGGGACCTCCACACCTGTTAATGCACTCTGATTTTTTTTCTATGAAGTAGTATAGTGAACAATTGAAATATGGCGAATTCGAACTCGTCTTTGTAATTAATATTCCTACGCAACTATTAACTGTGCTGACTTAAGATGTTAATGCACTGATTTTATGTGCAGATTTCTTTTTTCTTTTATAATAATTTCTTAGGATATTATGTATAAATATTAACAATCTTGAGCTGTACTATTAGGAAGAGATGGAAAATTAAATATACTATTATAAAATTTTATTATTTAAACCAAAAAGAGAAGAGATAAAACACCCTTTTTCATTTGTTTTGTTTGACCAATATTAGATGGGAGGTCACTTCAAATGGAGTGTTCATTTGCAATTATTCACCACTTTGGGTCTACATGCTATGTCCATTTCAAAATGTTGACTTTCTCACTTTAGTTTACTCATGAATCTCTCTTTTCTTTGGATTCTTTTGCTTTTATGGCCCAATGAGAATGAAATAAGGATAAGGATAATGTGGAGTAGGTTGTTGGGACCATGAAAATGAAATAGAAAACCTCATAAAGTCATAAACAATAGAAAAAGATTGTGTCACACTGCATTTAAATATTATAGTTGATGTGATGCAAAATAAAGTATAAACAAAATTATATGTTTAAAAAATATTTTTGGAGACAAAGACAACATGTGACATGTTAGCTTAGATTGTTGCAATGATTCTAAGTTTGTTACTGATTTTGGTATTATGTATGGCAGATCATTTGCAGTGAAGGATGATATATTCTGCTTGTTTGAAGGAGCTCTAGACAATCTAGGGAGCTTGAGACAGCAATATGGACTTGCGAAATCTGCGAATGAAGTTGTTCTTATGATCGAAGCTTACAAAGCTTTACGCGACCGAGCACCATACCCTGCGAATCATGTTGTTGGTCATCTTAGTGGTAGTTTTGCCTTCATTGTTTATGACAAATCCACTTCCACCCTCTTTGTTGCTTCTGTAAGTTACCATCTATATAGTAATACATTATTAATTGTTGATATTTTTGTTAATTTTTATTTAAGAATATTTTGGTTTTATTGTTTTTTGTAGGACCAATCTGGAAAGGTTCCTCTGTATTGGGGAATAACTGCTGATGGGTATGTAGCATTTGCTGATGATGCTGATCTGCTTAAAGGTGCTTGTGGAAAGTCACTTGCTTCTTTTCCTCAAGGTTGGTTTAAATTTAGCTTCTTGATTATGTTTTTTTTCCTTCTTTAACTCAGATTACATTCCCTCACTATGTAATGTAAATTGTACAGGATGTTTCTACTCGACCGCGGTTGGAGGATTAAGATGCTACGAGAATCCAAAGAATAAGATTACCGCTATACCAGCTAACGAGGAAGAATTTTGGGGTGCAACGTTCAAGGTAATTAACAATTACACGAGTTTAAATAAATGAACTTTGTTACATTCAATTCAAATTTTATGTTATATTTTGTTTATATTTGGGCTATGAATTATCAGGTGGAAGGGCCAGCTGTTGTTGCAGCGACAAAGTAGATATGTTTCCAAATAGAGTGTCATATTCTGGATGCATTTATGGAGTAATTTTATGTATTTGTATGGTTGTGATTCTAAGACATGCATGAAGAGATCATAATGTAAATATCTTTACTCATAAATGTGAAGAGTGTGGGACTGGTCATTGTAGAGTTTATTATGTTGCAGGTTTTGTGCAGTGTTGCATAGGATTTTCTGTGTTTCAAAAAATGTCCAGTTGCATTTTCAATGTACTGTAATAAATATACATGCATGCGTCTGGCTTGAGTTCTGTACTGTAGTACTCTTATTCTAGCATATAAAAAATGTGTAGATATAAACTTTCATCTTTCAACTAATAAAAATTAATGATACACTTTGTTCAACCTGTGTGTTTTATTTCATCAACTGTGAGCTCAATTAGAACATGTTAGTTTTGTAAATTTCAAAGATGAAATTCTTATATTTTTCTCAATTTTTTCATGATTATTAGTACTTCTTTAGGCTGTGTTTGGGAATTTGGAGGGGAGGAGTGGAGAAGACTTCCGAAAACGAAATTTTAAGAAAATATAGAAAAATATTTGACATTTTTTGAAAAAATGATTTTGTTTAAAATGATAAAAGAGTCATTATCATTACAAAATTTTTAATTTTTAAAATAATATAACAACCTAAAAGATATTTGAAAAATTTATGTAATCCCTCCAAAACCCTCATTCAATACAATTTTTGAGTTCCTAATTTTATGGGGTTTTTGGTGTTAAGAATAAAATCAAACCCTCCAAAACCTTTCTACCCAATTTTTTTTTAATTCTTTTCCTCCAATTCTTCCTATTTTCCATAGCCCTACCCTCTAAACTAGTTTTAGGTTCAAACCACTTTCCAATTTTGATGGTTTTAATTTTAAAACATATTTTCTTTTAAATATATATTAATTATAAGTAATTAATTGTTAAAAAAATAGATTGAATTAAGTAAACCTTGTGTTGCACTAACATTACAAATAAACCTTGATCATAACAAAGGTAAATAGGTCTTTGAATACCATGATATTTAAACTTAGAAGCTAATAGAGCTGACCTTACATAACAGTTTACAAAATAGCACATTAAGTGCTTATCAAAAGATGACAGATAATATATTATCAGCTAATGTCTTAAACAAGGAAACACAAATTTGAAAATACAAACATTAAAATAAAATACTTTTAAATGTAACTCAACCATATATTTAGTAATCCTCTTCTAACTAATAAGCTGCCCCACGTCCAGCATCAGCACCACGTCCATGGCCACTTCTCCTTTCCTGACCTGCACTTCCACCGCCACTTTCACTGCCACTTCCCTGACCTGCAAGTTGAAAAGACAATACTATACATTATTTCAACAATAAACAAGCAGCACTAGAAGAAGTGGTAGCAAATTTTACAAATGAGCAAAGAAAGCTAATAACTACAACAAGAGAAACAATTGGTGAAATTTAAAGGCAGCATCATGTAATGCAAATAGCACAGACCAAAATTGGTAGAAGAAAAAATCTCAAACAATTTAAAAAGCAAGACATTATAATCCAATCATTTGAAGTGTTTCACATTCAACCAAGTAAAAACTACTGCAAAATTGTGCAAATAAACATATAATATCAATATAATATCAGAATAGATAATATCATGATGAAGAAAAAAAAAAACTTCACATACCAACCAGCTGAGAAAACATTTGAGAAGTCCCCCAATCAGTTAAATCCCCAGCTGCAGAATCGTAAGATGAAGGTGTTGCATCTTAAAGAGGACTCTCTATTGCTGGCACAATCCTGTCGGGACTCTCTATTGGCGGAGACCCAGGAAATACAGCTTCTTAGAGTCGAAGAGCCTCCTCCAAATCCCACACCACATCCTTCATCGATGGTCTTTCAGCACCGCGATCAGCAACACACTCTCAGTAGATTTAATAGCCCAATCCTTTAAATTGAGCACATAGAGGGAAAGGAGGAATCAAGGACAAACTTGCCATAGATGACTTCAATGACGACAACTCCAAAGGAATAAATATCCGATTTGACCGTAAGTTGTCATTTCTAAAAATATTCCGGATCGAGGTATCCTAAGGTACCTTTAATATTAGTGGAGACATGACTTTCATCCTAATTGGGGCTGATTCTGGAGATTCCAAAATCTCCAACCTCGACCAGCCACTTCCACTCCTCCTGTTGAAAACGGCACTCTCAAGAGTCTTTATGGACCTTCTCATTCATCTTTATCTTGGAAAAAGAGGCTCAGTATTTGTATCGGAACTGCCAAAGGATTGCATTATCTACATTCCGCATATGGGACACCTCTCATTCAACGCGACGTTAAATCTTGCAACATTTTGTTATACAGTAATTTCAATGCTAAGGTTGGAGATTTTGGAATCTCCAGAATTGGCCCCAATCAGGATCAAACTCATGTCACCACTGATATTAAGTGTATTTTAGGATATCTCGATCCGGAATATTTTCAGAAAAGACAACTTACAGTTAAATCGGATATTTATTCCTTTGGAGTTGTCCTCATTGAAATCATCTGTGGCAAGTTTGTCCTTGATTCCTCACTTCCCTCTGATGTGCTCAATTTAAATGATTGGGATGAAATCCATGGAACCGAGGTGAAAGAAAGAAAATGATTTGAAGAAGGCAAAATGTAGTGTTGCAAAGCGAAATGAGATAATGATAAGACTTTAACAAAAATAAGATGAAGAACATGGTTGATTGCCCAAAAATGGCAAGCAGTGCAGAGAAAAGTCTAATTTGAAAATTTTACCAATAAGAGTAATGTACTGGTTTTTGGCTTTTGTTTTGTTGATCCTTTGAATAAAACAAGTTCACTTTTTGACAATCTACTAGTAGTATTACTTCTATTTGAATTTGAGTAACGTGTCCACATGAAAATTGAATTTTGAATTGTTGTTTTCTTCTTCAATACCAAGAAAGAAAGAAAGAAGTTGTAGGGGGGCCACTAGGTGTCTGCAGATGAGCTAGACGGATGACTATTGCTGCGTGGTCAGATATGATTCAGAGAATGGAGAGGATAATGACAAAGTGGTCTAGCAAGAATACTGACTTATGAAATTTTCTACACAAGAATGGGAATACCAAAAGAACCATACACTTTTTTACTTTTACTCCTACAAAATACTAAAATAGTAGTTTATCTTTTTCATTTTTTCTAATAAGTTTAATTTTGACTAGTTTACATTCTCAAAGTTGGTAATGGTCAAGCAAAACGTAATATAGTATAAAATATTTGTAAATCGTTTTGCTAAGTAAATGTTGGAGTCACGCTCATTATAATACTATTACTTATAATTTTAGGATGGATTTCTTTTTAAGAAGCCAAAATAAATTACATTAATAAGAACACAAGAAGTGCTAAAAACAAACACCAACTCCAAAACATGTATTACAACATAACAACACTACCAGCCACAAAAAGACAATGAGTCGTGTTAATTATAATATTATAATTTATGTTGGATTATAATTTATATGTCTCAATAGTATTTGGGTGGATATTATTATGTAATGAAATATAATTTTCTGAATTTTATTTACAGGAACAATATGACAATGATTTTAGTAATACTGTTGAATTTGTCTGCATTTTTATACGTGTTTGTAGTTATGTTTATTTTTTCCTGTATTTAAAACAAAAATCAATACAAAAATCATTTAGAATTATTTTTTTCTAGGATACCTTTAGAGAATTATTGCTTTTTAGTCTATGAAAATGGAAGGTTGAAGATGCGGCAGATAAAGATGGCAAGAAGCCAAACCATATGGGATACCATTAATCATGTCAAAAATAGTGTATTTGAGACATTGATGTTTCATTATAATCAAATTAACATAAAAAATTATAGTTTAATTATTTTTTAAACAATTTTAATGGCCAAAATATATTGATTTATATATTATGTTCATTTGCTCTTTTTTACTAATAGCAATAAATAAGTTTACTCCTATAAAATTGAATAAGTTAATTTTATGTGGTTTGTTAGTAAAAGAAAAAATGTATAAATTAATTTATTTAATGAATAAGGAAATTTAAAGGGCCGAAATACTTAAAGTTAAACCGTTTAAGTTTAGTTCTTTTTGCTTTCAATTTTTCAAATGAAGCATTAACATACACTCTTAAACTTCTTTCTTTTTGTTTTCTTCAATTTTCCGTACGAAGTATTACTGACATTACTTATTTTCTTTTCATTTTCAGTTTTATCTTACACTCTTTACTTTCTTTTCTTTTTCAATTTTTCATAACAAACATTAACGTAAACCATTTATTAGAACAATAAAAGTAGTAGTAAAAATACAGTAGTAACTTCTGATAGAAATTTTTAATCATTTTTATGAAATTAAGTACAAATGTGATTTTTAATTTTTAAATATGTATTTAATCTTATAAAAAGTAGTCTTACAAGGGAAGTCTTTGATTAATTTATTCTAAGTATTTTAAAGTATTTTTGAGTCACTTTATAATAATTTAATGTTCAACTTTGTTGTATTTGTTACAACTTAGAACCGGTTCTAAACTAGTTTTAGGTTCAAACCACTTTCCAATTTTGATGGTTTTAATTTTAAAACATATTTTCTTTTAATTATATATTGATTATAAGTAACTAATTGTTAAAAAAAATAGATTGAATTAAATAAACCTTGTGCATAACAGTTTAGAATTTACACTAACATTACAAATAAACCTTGATCATAACAAAGGTAAATAGGTCTTTGAATACCATGAAATTTAAACAAGGAAATATCACATTAAGTGATATTTAAATAGCTCTTTGAATTAAATAAAGCTAATATAGTTGGCCTTACATAACAGTTTACAAAATAGCACATTAAGTGCTTATCAAAAGATGGCAGAATGTCTTAAACAAGGAAACACAAATTTGAAAATAAAAACATTAAAATAAAATACTTTTAAATGTAACTCAGCAAAATATTTAGTAATCCTCTTATAACTAATAAGTTGCCCTACGTCCAGCAGCACCACCACGTCCATGGCCACTTCTCCTTCCCTGACCTGCACTTCCACTGCCACTTTCACTGCCACTTCCCTGACCTGCAAGTTGAAAAGACAATACTATATATTATTTCAACAATAAACAAGCAGCACTAGAAGAAGTGGTAGCAAATTTTACAAATGAGCAAAGAAAGCTAATAACTACAACAAGAGAAACAATCGGTGAAATTTAAAGGCAGCATCATGTAATGCAAATAGCACAGACCAAAATTGGTAGAAGAAAAAATCTCAAACAATTTAAAAAGCAAGACATTATAATCCAATCATTTGAAGTGTTTCACATTCAACCAAGTAAAAACTACTGCAAAATTGTGCAAATAAACATATAATATCAATATAATATCAGAATAGATAATATCATGAAAAAGAAAAAAAAAACTTCACATACCAACCAGCTGGGAAAACATTTGAGAAGGCCCCCAATCAGTCAAATCCCCAGCTGCAGAAGCGTAAGATGAAGGTGTTGCATCTTAAAGAGGACTCTCTATTGCCGGCACAATCCTGTCGGGACTCTCTATTGGCGGAGAACCAAGAAACACAGCTTCTTGGAGTCGAAGAGCCTCCTCCAAATCCCACACCACATCCTTCCTCGATGGTCTTTCAGCACCGCGATCAACAACACATTTTCTTACAATATCCATAACCATAGCTAAGGAAGGAGGATAGACGACTGCCATGTCCAAATTTGGATCGATAATCTGCTGAAACAACCCACTCTCAGTAGATTTAATAGCCCATTCCTTTAAATTGAGCACATAGAGGGAAGTGAGGAATCAAGGACAAACTTGCCATAGATGACTTCAATGACGACAACTCCAAAGGAATAAATATCTGATTTGACCGTAAGTTGTCATTTCTAAAAATATTCCGGATCGAGGTATCCTAAGGTACCCTTAATATTAGTGGAGACATGAGTTTCATCCTAATTGGGGCCGATTCTAGAGATTCCAAAATCTCCAACCTCGGCCATCCACTTCCACTCCCCCTGTTGAAAAAGGCACTCTCCAAAGTCATCTTTATGGACCTTCTCGTTCATCTTTATCTTGGAAAAAGAGGATCAATATTTGTATTGGAACTGTCAAAGGACTGCATTATCTACACTCCGCATATGGGACACCTCTCATTCATCGCGACGTTAAAACTTGCAACATTTTGTTGTACAGTAATTTCAATGCTAAGGTTGTAGATGTTGGAATCTCAAGAATCGGCCCCAATCAGGATCAAACTCATGTAACCACTGATATTAAGGGTATCTTAGGATATCTCGATCCGAAATATTTTTCAGAAAAGGCAACTTACAGTTAAATCGGATATTTATTCCTTTGGAGTTGTCCTCATTGAAATCATCTGTGGCAAGTTTGTCCTTGATTCCTCACTTCCCTCTAATGTGCTCAATTTAAAGGATTGGGCTGGAATCCATGGAACCGAGGTGAAAGAAAGAAAATTATTTGAAGAAGCCAAAATGTAGTGTTGCAAATCGAAATGAGATAATGAGAAGACTTTAACAAAAATAAGATGAAGAACATGGTTGATTGCACAAAAATGGCAAGCAGTGCAGAGAAAAGTCTAATTTGAAAAATTTACCAATAAGAGTAATGTACTGGTTTTTGGCTTTTGTTTTGTTGATTCTTTAAATAAAACAAGTTCACTTTTTGACAATCTACTAGTAGTATTACTTCTATTTGAATTTGAGTAATGTGTCCATATGAAAATTGAATTTTGAATTGTTGTTTTCTTCTTCAATACCAAGAAAGAAAGAAAGAAGTTATAGGGGGGCCACTAGGTGTCTGCAGATGAGTTAGGCGGATGACTATTGCTGCATGGTCAGATATGATTCAGAGAGTGGGGAGGATAATGACAAAGTGGTTGTGGTGTCGTTTTCTTTTACCTCCCCGTTTCACTTGGGAGGACGGCACGCTAGACCCTTCACGCGAAATTTGGAAGGAGAATGCGCCCGTGGCGGGATGAATTTTATTTCAGTTCTTCCTACGATATCACACGAACTTTCTTATTGTCCTACGAGTAGGAAAGGGGAAAAAAGATCTCAACTAAACCCTAGGAGTTTGCTAAGTGTGGGGATTTCACCTAGACTAGAAATTCTGGAGTCCGGGAGGTCGGTTATACATAGGGAAGTGTTTAAACACTCTACATATCTGTAGTACTCTACAGGAACCTTCTCTGTGTCATTGTGATTGTGTTTGCTGCTAATGATTGGGAAAGTTTCTCCTTTGTGTTAGGAGAAGGAATTGATTTGATTTGAAAAGACAGACAGACAGACAGACTGACTATTTTTGGTATTTTATTAGCTCGCTGAGATTCCTTGTGAACCTCATGCCTACATATCCCTAGTGGAAGTCAGAGCTTAATGTAGTTCGGGGAACTAACTAGGGAAAATAATTGTTTTTTGGTGCCTTGCTTGAAGCTCAAGGTTGAAGCTTGGAATTAAATCTCTGTTTACAGTAAAGAGACATGAAATCATCTCTACAGAGAGGTATTTGTACTATTCTACCACAAACATTTTGAAAGAGTGACAGAATAACTGAATTCATTTCATTCAAGAGGGGGACCTTACTTGTGTGTGTGCAAGTATGCCAGTCAGATGCCTCTTAAATGAAAGAAAGATGCTCGTCCAAATTAGGGAAAGTGTACAAGTCTGGGGATGTGCCAGAGCATGTCTTTCAGAGTCCTAAATGGGAGACTTTGATTGAAATTGAAATTGAAATGTTTGTTTGTTTGAATGTGGTAGAGTAGTAAAAATATCTCTCTATAGAGATAAGCTATGTCTATCTACTGTATAAAAGATTTGAATTTAGCTGGCTTGTATGAGGCCCAAGCTTGAGGCTTTTTGATTGATTAATTAATATTATTGACTCTGGGAGAGGACTCCATTGAGGATTAATTACAGGATATTTTAGTGTTCTGTACAAAGCCCAGAATTGAGGCTGACTCTATTTGGAGAGTGTTTATTTGATGGATTTTATTTGGTGTTCTGTACAAAGCCCAGAATTGAGGCTGACTCTACTGAGGGAGACTCTATTTATGTGCCTTGTACAAAGCCCAAGGTTGTGGCTGACTCTTAAATAAATGAATTGAGTATGGATGACTATATGGGGAAAGATCCTAAGTGTTAGGAATCTTTGACACATGAAAGTATGGTTTATCTACCTTGTACAAAGCCCAAGGTTGTGGCTACTAAATGATGAAGAACACACTGGGGAGACTCTATTATCTGCCTTGTACAATGCCCAAGGTTGAGGCTGACTCTTGACAGGGGAGTTTTATTGTTTGGTGCCTTGTATGAAGCCCAAGGTTGAGGCTAACTGTTTTTGTTGGTTTTAACTCTACTGGAGATTAAAAAGACTGTTTTTCTTTGGAAGCTAACCCTTTCCAAGGATTTTGACTCAGCTGGTGAATTTGTCTATTAAAAGACTGACTTTTATCATGTTTTTGGAGGCTGACCCTTTCCAGGGGTTTTGACTCTTTTGGGGAAATTATCTCCTAAGAGAAATGAATCTTTATTTTTTTGACTTTTTATTAATTGACTTTGGAGGCTAACCCTTTCCAGGGGTTTTATTGAAATGAAGGAATGTGTGGAAGCTAACCCTTTCCAGGGATTTTATTTTAGACAGATGTTGGAGGCTAACCCTTTCCAGGGGTTTGACATTTTAGACAGATGTTGGAGGCTAACCCTTTCCAGGGGTTTGACATTTTAGACAGATGTTGGAGGCTAACCCTTTCCAGGGGTTTGACATTTTAGACAGATGTTGGAGGCTAACCCTTTCCAGGGGTTTGACATTTTAGACAGATGTTGGAGGCTAACCCTTTCCAGGGGTTTTATTTTATGAATGGCAGAAAGATTATCTAGTGGAGACTTCTTGTTTAAAGCCCAAGATGAAGGCTGAATCAATGCTGAGGATGATCAAACATGGATCCTAGACTCTGCTAAGGAAGATTGATGAAGATAAGGGTGACAGAGACTATCCATGTCTCTCATTCCAAAAGGTGTACTCAATGCAAAATTGAGACAAACTTAGCTTGTTTAAAGTCTGGTTTAAATTGGAAGAAACTCACCAGGGTAGGCTAAAAGGTGACTAAAGACCTGTTCCTATGTTTATAAGAAACCTGATGGGTCCTTGTATACAAGCTCAAGAGGAAGCTGGAAATGCTTTTAAGAAGCCTGTGGGTCCTTGTACAAAGCCCAAGAGGAGGCTAATCGAGGGTCATCGAGGGTCCTTGTTATAGCACAAGAGAAAGCTATGTAGTCTTGAACTTATTTTGGCTCTAAGCAAATGGGTAAGAGGTTTCACCGGGAATAATTCCTCTTTGGGTGGATGTGTCCTATTATTTGGATTCTAAGGTTTTTACCAAGATGTTTCACCGGGAATAATTCATCTTGGGGGTTTGAACTACAGATCTCTAATTAGGAAAGAGCCTTCACCGGGAAGACATTCTCAATCCTAGGCCATATTCCTATAATATATATATAGTTTAACTGTCCTAAGGTTTATACTCAAACGTAGTTCTAAACTAATATATGCACAGTTTATATTTGACAGTAATTTAAAAGACTGTAAATTGAAAGCTTGTAAAGCCTAACCTGGATGGAGTGGAGGCCTTTGAAGAAGTATGTACAGAGCCTCAACAGTAATTGGTGGATAACAGTTGAATATATATATGATAAACAGTTAATGGTTTTTTGAAAACAGAAGAAGTGAAGATGGACAAAGGTCACATAGGTATCTGAAGAGTTTCACCGGGAATAATGCCCTTCAAATACCAGAAGAATGTTTTGAAAACAGAAAGAAGATTTTGAAAATACAGTTTTGAAAACAAGCTAAGAAGAGAAGGTTTTTGGGACTTACACTCTATTAGAGGCCCAGTACTTTACAGTACTGGTGTAAAAGCAATTGAAAATGATTTGGAATGATACAAGGTTTTGTTGTTTGAAAACCCTAATCATTGGATTAATTAGAGATTGAGAACAGTTTTGAATATTGACAAAAGTCAACTTAATCAAAGTAAAAATAAAGATTTTTACTTAATTAAGACCTAAACAATTAGGGTTTTATCATAAACTTTATTTACAAAATGATTAGGTTAAAACAAAGTGAATATATGTATTTAAAGTATTTAAGAAAACACTTAAAACATACTATTTTAAACCTAATAAAAAATATATGAAATAAATAATATTTTTATGATTTTTTTGATTATTCACAAAATAGGTATATTAAATGATAAGTGTGTGAAAAATGAAGTGAAAATAAATTAATTTGATAGGTTAAATAAATATGTGAAGTTTTGTGAGAAAATGAAAGAAATTGTGTGTAAAAAAATAGTTTTGGCCCTTGGAGGGTTTGAACCCACGCCCTCTAGGCCACACACTCAAAACAAACACCACTGAGCCAACGCGCGTGTGGTGATAGTGATTTGCCTTCATTTGGTTATGTTTCAAAACAAGTTGCAAATCCTTGAAAAATAAAAGAATCAAAAAGTCTGGGGCGAGGGGGATTCGAACCCCAGACTTGAGGCATGATGATACTAAGGGCGTATGGGAGGCCACTAGGGCAAGTTTGTTCAGTCGTTAAGGGAATGCCTATCATTAAAAATAAAACAAACTTTGCTCAGAGGTTTGAAAAATGGCGCCACCCTCCATCTTCGTCTTCAACCTCAAGCTCCATCAATTCAAATTTCTGAACTCTCTCAACTCTCAACCATTTGCAATGATGTAAACATGAAACTTGCTCTAAATTCACTCACGATTCTAAATATGTAACTAACATGAATTAATATTAACTACATCTAACTAATTTACTAGAAATCGTGAAGAACCCTAAAATTTCAAAATCAAATTAAATGACTATACTGCAAGATAAATGGATGATGATAGAGGGTTTTCAATCCTCTGATGATGCTGAACAAGATAGAATCGAGCTATTTCACAAAGAGTACTTAAATTAGAGAAGTGAGGTTCAGGAACTTACCTCTGAAAATGGAGGTCGTGAGGATGATTGAGAGCACCTGGGCTTGAATGAATGATCTCAATAGCTTCCCTGAGACTTAATGATGCTAACTGAATGCTTGTTGGAGCTTGAATCCTCCTGAATTGCTCTATGGTCCTCCCTCGATTTCAGCTTCAAGTGAACATGGAGGGTGTTGATTCTTGAGTTACAGATGAGCTGCAGCCATCTGGTTAGCTTCACTATGACCTGAGGAATGTGCCTGGATGATTGGCTTGGCTCAGAACCTCCTGAATTACTCCATGGACCTCCAACTGCAAATGCTCCAAAGTGAGAGCAACAATGGTGTTCCTCCACTTACAGAAGTGATCCAGGTGCTTGGATCACCTCAAATGACCTCCCTTGAGATGTTAGAATGCTTACTTTCCAATGATGAGCTCTGGTTTGAAGAAAACGATTCTTCTTGCCAAAGAACTTTGAAAAACAATAAGCATGAGAAGAGAAAGAGAAAGCAAGGAATTGAGTTGCTTTGGTGTGGTTTCTGAATGAGAATGAGGCCTCTATTTATAGGGAATTGGTTCAGAGTAATTGATCATAGTAAGCTTGCTTAATGAGGTGAGTTTGGTTTCTTAGCCATGAAGAAAGTTTGAAAATATCCCAAATGCAATGATGCATTTTCGGGCTAGCTTCCCCAACCATTGATCTTGCATGATCTTAGGGAACATTTCTGATTCAGAGGAGAGTTCTAATTGGCTTAGAGCAAGATTCCTTGATGATTCACCATTTGCCATAAATTCAAAAATGCAATCATTACATAATCACATGCCTTTGTTTTTGGGAATCTTCTCTAATCCTTATGCAATGATGAATTTGAATGTATGGCATGTCTTCAGATGTATTAGAGGTCGTGTAGCATCATTTAGTGAAGCAAAATGCACAAAATTGCAAAGTTTCAAATTGTACATGACCTATAATTTCACTTCATGAGGCCAACTTTGAACAAGCATAACTCCTAGCTCAAATTGAATTTGGAGAAGGTTGAACACAATTTGGAAAGCCCTAAACATCTACTTCAAATCATTAGTTTATGTCTTCTTCAGAATCATTTGGGAAATTTGTGAAAAATGAGCCCAAAGTTGGATGAAAACTAGGTTAAAACACTTAGAAAAATTTCTAAGTGTTTATGACCTAAACTTCAAAATTTCCAAAACTTCATAAATGGTTGATCTTTTGAAAAAAGTTCCTTTGTAAGATGTTGTTTTATTTTGCAAGATCTACAACTTTCATGTTGGAAGTTTTTTGAGTTGTGTAGGTGAAATTTTGAGTTCTCACCATGCCTTCAAAAACCCTAATTCCCGACTTTTCGCTCCTTGATGAATTTCTTTGAATTTCTTTGGTCAAATGACTTTGACATCCATATATTGATGATATTGATCTTTGAAAGTCATTTTTTGACCAAAAACCTTAAAAGTCAATGATGATCCTTCACAGTTAACTTTTTCCTGACAAAGTGAATTTTTTGGGCTTTTGTGTAGAAACAAGATCTTTTCCTCAAATGAATGATGTAAATGGATTATATTGAGGTAGTAGAGATTCTTGAATCATGTCTTGAGTTTTGGATTCATGCCCTGATTAAACAGTCAACTATCTTGGTGAATTAGGTCAAAACCCTAATTTGTCGACCATGTGAAAATAATGACTGTAGACTTTGAATTGAAGTGTGATGTCCAGTAGATCTTGTAATATGAGTTATTTGAAGATGATTGATGTCTTTGAATGGTTCCCTGAGGCTTTTTAGGGTTTCCCAAAAGTGATCCCTGATTTTAGTCCTTGATAGGCTCAAAACCCTAGTCTGGTGACCTGAGTAAACCTGTACTCATATGACTGGATGTCTAATCAATCATAGATGAGAAAAGTGAAGTCTTTGAGCCTCATGATTGTATTAGGGACTAATCCTTGTATTGATTGATCCTTTGCCTGAGCTTTCTTGTCTTTGAGCATCCTCGATTGGATACCAGATGGAGAAATGACTGCTTTGGGAACTTGTCTTGACCTGATGAAAAATCCTGAAGATATGCCATCTCAGGGGGGTCAAAAATTAGGGTATGACAGATGCCCCTATTTAAGTTTCTTTTATCTGGAGGGAGAGAGATTGATATCTCGATCTCTCCTACGTAAAAGAGACTTAAATATCAAAGAATGCCCGAATTTTGGGCGCTCCTGAGATGTTGTAACTGACATAGTCTTTGCATGACTTGATCCCGTTGTCGCGCTTGGCGGGGGATGAGGAGACAAACTCCTGCAGAAATACTTGATGTGGATTCTGGTGAATGGATGGCAATGTTGGATGCGCAATCCATCTTCTTTAACTAAGTGTTGATACTTAGAAAAAGGTAAACAACCTCTCCTCGTTTCGGATGTCCATATCTCGAAACTGGTCTCGGTTGTGTTTGGACAATATCTCAGATAAAGAGAAAATTTCCAACGGTTTGTTTCCTCATCAAACTTCTCATCAGCACTTGGAGACGAGACGCCATTTGATGGTAAATAAAGAAACTTCAAAGGTTTGTTTCGTCGTCAAACTTCTTACCAGCGCTTGGAGGTAAGATGCCATTTGACGGTAGTAAAGAAACTTCAAAGGTTTGTTTCCTCGTCAAACTTCTTATCAGCGCTTGGAGATAAGATGCCATTTGACGGCTGTAAAGAAACTTCAAAGGTTTGTTTCCTCGTCAAACTTCTTATCAGCGCTTGGAGATAAGATGCCATTTGACGGCTGTAAAGAAACTTCACCATCTTCCCTTTTGACTTGACGTCTTTGAAAGAATGTCATATGGCCTCATGATCTTTTGAGGGGCTAATGACTTTGTTTGAAGGCGGACGAACTGTTTTCGGGGTGGAAACTGCCATTCGTCGACTGATGCCTGGGGAATCAACGAATTGTTTTCCTAAGAGGAAAACTGCCATTCATCGACTCTGTGGGGAGTTAAGCATCCCAGAAACAGACAAACTGTTCGAAGAAACTGCCATTTGTCGATCTCTTGAGTATTTAACAGACAAACTGTCTTTTCTTGGGAAAAGACTGCCATTTGCCAATTGCTAGGGGAGCAAACTGTCTTCTACTGGGAGAGACTGCCATTTGTCGACCCTGTCATGAAAGAAAGTGAGCAAACTGTCTTCTGCTGAAAGAGACTGCCATTTGCTGACTTTGTTGTGATAGAAAGTGAGCAAACTGTCTTCTGCTGAAAGAGACTGCCATTTGCTGACTTTGTTATGAAAGAAAGTGAGCAAACTGTCTTCTGCTGAAAGAGACTGCCATTTGCTGACTTTGTTATGAAAGAAAGTGAGCAAACTGTCTTCTGCTGAAAGAGACTGCCATTTGCTGACTTTGTTGGGGAATCTGAACTATCTTCTGGACGAAGACTATCATTCACTGACTCCGCTGGGGAATCATTTGTCGATCTGCTGGGAGATTCTGAATTTTTCTTTGACAAGAAGTGGCACCTCTTGACCTTGCTGGGGAAATACCAAACCTCTAGGTAATTCCAAAATGTGAAGCAGACTATCTTTGAGGGAGACAACCATTTGTTGACTTGCTTGGGGAGATCCTTGTGTATGAACTGTTGTCTCGAAGGAAAAAGTTTCTCTCTGGAACTTGCAGGGGATACTTGAGTTCATGCCTCAATGACTTAGGCATTCACATGATCAAAGCCTGACTCGACTATGCAGTTATGATGTAATGTATGCATGAATATTATGACAATGATAAAATGTAAAGTGAATGTGAATAGAATTGTCGCAGATGTAAAATCCTAAGATACGACTTGAATTCTTGTTGATCAGAAGATGTCCTCTTCTTGTAGTTCGAACTCTGTTTGGAATATCTGGCTATCAGTTGTCCGCTGTCCGAAGTAAGTAAGATGAATTGAAGTAAAGATCCGTCATCGGGAGATGTTCGCAAAGCGACCTCATGGGGAAAACTTGGTTCCCGGAGTCTCAACCGTTCTCGGAGCAACTGTTTGCATTCTTCCTATTGTTTGTAAACCTCAGAAAGAAATTTCACCTTTATTTTTGCAAGTAAATTCATTTTTATTTTATGAAAACATTTGTTTCAAGAAATTGACTGTTTAAACTTAAAATGCATTTCAAGAAACTGAAAAAGACTAGATTGCAAAGGAAAAGCACAAGGCTCAAATTATTATATATGGAATGGTAATCAGCCAAATGCTTGATTCCATGGAGTATTTACAAAGTTGGAAATTGGTAATTTTCGGGAAAAGGGCTACGATGAAACGTGACGACCGTTATCTCTCCCTTCCACTCCGAGTTGCGCTGTATTCGTGCTTCGTAGAAGATGACCTACTGTTGATGAATACTCCGCTATGGATTTTGAATGATCAAGTTTGTCCTGAACACAGTTACTTGCCATATATCCCTAACTTTTGCGTAAACTACCCCTTTCGGGTTTTAAGTCTACCGGGATTGATTAATATATATTTTTTATGTCTCTAATTTTGGCCTGAATCGCCCTTTCGGGTTTTCGATTCACCGAGACGCTCTTTTTTGCCTAAGCCGCTCTTTGCGAGTTTTCAACTTAGCGAGTTGTTCTTTTAATTATTTAGGCGAAGTATTTCTTGACTGCGTCGACGTTCACAGGACGGGTGAATTCTTCTCCATCCATAGTCGTGAGTATTAAGGCTCCTCCTGAGAAAGCTCTCTTGACCACGTAGGGGCCGACATAATTGGGAGTCCATTTCCCTCTCGAATCTGTGAGAAAAGATTGAATCTTTTTGAGTACAAGGTCGCCTTCTTTGATTGTGCGAGGTCGAACCTTTTTGTCGAAAGCTTTCTTCATTCTTTGTTGATATAGCTGTCCGTGGCATAAAGCTGTCATGCGCTTTTCTTCGATTAAGTTCAATTCATCGAATCTGCTTTGACACCACTCGGCTTCTGTTAATTTTGCCTCCATCAAGACTCTCATTGATGGAATCTCAACCTCTATAGGTAGGACTGCCTCCATGCCATATACAAGGGAGAAAGGAGTTGCTCCAGTCGAAGTACGTACTGATGTACGGTAACCGTGAAGAGCATACGGGAGCATTTCATGCCAATCTTTGTAAGTGATGACCATCTTCTGAATGATTTTCTTGATGTTTTTGTTAGCTGCTTCTACAGCTCCATTCATCTTTGGTCTGTAAGGAGATGAGTTGTGATGTTCGATCTTGAATTCTTCACAAAGCTCCTTCATCATTTTGTTATTCAAATTTGACCCATTGTCAGTGATTATCTTGCTAGGAATGCCGTAGCGACAGATGATGTGATTCTTGATAAACCTGACGACAACTTGTCTTGTAACGTTTGCATATGAAGCTGCTTCAACCCATTTGGTGAAATAGTCTATAGCTACCAAGATGAAGCGATGTCCGTTGGACGCTTTTGGTTCGATCATTCCAATCATGTCGATTCCCCACATGGAGAAAGGCCAAGGGGAAGAGAGTATGTTGAGAAGAGATGGTGGCACATGAATTTTATCAGCGTAGATCTGGCATTTGTGACACCTCTTTGCGTACTGGTAGCAATCTGACTCCATTGTCAGCCAATAATATCCTGCTCTCAGTATTTTCCTTGTCATGGTATGTCCATTGGTGTGAGTACCAAAGGAACCTTCATGTATTTCTCTCATGAGTATTTCTGCTTCTTTTCTGTCAACGCATCTGAGCAGAACCATGTCGAAGTTTCTCTTGTACAGAACATCTTCATTCAGGAAGAATCTACAAGCTAACTTTCTCACAGTCTTTCTATCTTTCTTTGACGCCCCAAGAGGGTACTCTTGCTTTTGAAGAAAGTTCTTGATATCGTGATACCACGGTTTGTCGTCGATGATTGCTTCTACTGTGAACACATGAGCGGGCCTATCCAGGCGCATAACATCGATCCGAGGAATGTCATTCCAATGATTTATCCTAATCATGGAAGAGAGTGTGGCTAATGCATCAGCCAAGTTGTTTTCTTCACGAGGAATGTGATGAAAATCTACCCTGTCGAAGAATGGTAATAATCTTCTCGCGTAGTCTTTGTAAGGAATTAGCCCTGGTTGGCGTGTTTCCCATTCTCCTTTGATTTGATTGATGACCAAAGCAGAATCTCCGTATACATCCAAGTGTTTGATTCTTAGATCCATGGCTTCTTCGAGACCCATGATGCAAGCTTCATATTCGGCCTCATTGTTTGTGCATTTGAAAGCTAATCTGGCAGTAATTGGAATATGGGTACCCTGAGGTGTAACAATGATTGCCCCAATTCCTCGTCCATAAGCATTGACAGCTCCGTCAAAGATTAAGCCCCACTGGGATCCTATTTCAGGTCCTTCGTCTGGTAGTGGCTCGTCGTAATCTTTCATCTTGAGGTACATGACGTCCTCGTTCGGAAAATCGAAAC